>NC_048924.1:916603-997880 GCF_011077185.1 Oxyura jamaicensis | reverse complement strand
GGGGGTTTTATTGAAGACGAGGCGCGTGAAGCCAGGTTCTGAAGCTGTTTGTTTTTTTGGTTTTTAATCGGAGATAAGAGTAAACAATGGTATAAAATGGTAACAACTCAAGGAGTTTCCGAAAATTCCGCTCCTGCTCGGCAGGTCTGCCCGTTGCCCCCAAGTACCATCAAGTAAAAAAATAAGAAGCGAAGCCCGCAGTGCGGCCGCCCTGCCAGCCCAGTGATTTCCTCCACAGAATTGCAAAAATCAGAGCAGCAACATTCACTCCTGGCTAGAAGTACAGACGAGCAGGACTGAAACAGTTTGTGGAAAACTACGAGCAGCCCCCCAGCCCTGGTCCACCCTCAGGTCCTAGCTTAGCCAACTCGAGCCGGTACATCTAGAAAAGTCTTCAAAACCACGACTTGCAACAGGAAAAAAAATTAAAAAATTAAGGTATGTATTGTGAGAGTTGACTTAGGGGCAATAAGCAATCCCCCTCCCCCTTTTTGGAAGGCTGTAGGTAAGACTTCAGAGGGGCTCGCAGCACCAAAAGAGGCAGCAAACGCTGGCCTGGTCCCTCGTGACAGCAGAGATAACGAGCTAGAACCTCCTCCTCAGCCTACAGCACCCCACCACCAAGTCAGAACAACGGTTTTGTTGTAGCACAGTTCAATTCCAAGCGTGGCCGTAGTCCAGAGCGCTCGCGGGAGGGCTGAGGAAAGTCTCTGCTACAGCCCGGGTAGCTTGGAGGTGGAATAGAAACCCACCCCTCTCTCCGTGCTCTGAGCAGCTTCTGGAGTGCATCGAGGAGCCGCGCGGAATCTGCGCTGGAACAGTCACCGAGATGGCACCCGGACCCTCCTGCGGGCAGCAGCCAGCCTCATCGAAACTCGTTTCCGCCTTGAGTTGATCCTAGTAAAAACCAGTTTGTCACATACAAACACACCTCTGCAAATATCAATGGGACTAAGATTGGGTACAACATGGCTTAAAATGAAATCTGTGGCTTTGGTTTTGCCCTAGTAATCGGCTTTCTCCCTTCTGTCGTGCAAAGCCTTTGACTGCTCTGGATTGTGCCCATTTCAGATTTGCTGGAGGTTTTCTGGGGAAGGGGTATCTTGATTAAAGATCACTTGGGAATGTGGAGCTCAACACATCTAGATATTTAAAGACAAGTTCGTGTTTGCTCAAGGCTGACCCACAGCCTTACTCCTCTTCTGTCCACTGGCCACTAGCCACATGGCCGTTAACGCGGTTGGAGCCATTGCTCGAAGTGCTGAAGACTCCTTTTGTGCTGTTGGAAGTCACATCCTCCTCTTCAGAGCTGCTCTCTACATCACTGCGGTCATCTTTTGATACCTGAACAATTCAAAAGAGATTGGGTAGTGGGGAGGGGAGGAGGGAAGTTGATAAGTTCACAGGAAACAGCAGTTGCATCCACGTGATTAACCAGCCTCACTCACAATTACCTTCTATATTCCATCTGTAACAACTTCAAACTTACTAGGAAGAGCCTGTCATCATGTACAGAAAGCAAGAAAGATGCTGAAAAGGGCAGTTGGGAGCTACGAGTTCCATTTTTCAAATACCCTGTCCATCTGTGGAAGCACCACACATTCTTGCTCTCACCAGATCAGAGGATGCTGTAGATCTTTGCCTGCTTTTGTCTTCGGAGGGCCTCATTCTAGATTGGTTAAAGGCTGCTTTTCCAAACAACAAATGGGTTTTAAATGGAAAAAATAAATCTTCTCACACCTTTACAATCAGCAAGTATGATGACACAATGTATGTATATCACCTCTGGAGAGCACACTCCAGGGAGGGCCTTTGATATTTTAAAAATTAACCAGCTATATTTATCACATTGCTGTTTGCACAAAGCGCCTCCCGTTTTCACAGCTTGTGGTTCATACACAAGATCCCATTTACGAGCAAAAGTGTGTTTGGACAGCAGGCTGTAGAAAACAGACAACTATCTTATGCAGCAAAAACCAGTCCAGGTACAGAAGGAGCATCTCAGCCACAGGAACCTAGATCTGCTCTACAGAGTTATGGTTTTAGTTAAAAGATGGGCTGCAAACCCAGCTGAATTCGATTTGTACGTGGGATTTTGAACCTTTGGAAACCCCTCCTGGCACGGTTCTGGCCAGGAGTCGGCACACGTCGCTGTCAGCTGCTGTCAGAGTGCCACAGGAGGGCAGTGTACCAACACCGCAGAGCCAAGCGCACCAGAAGGGGAAGGGAAGGGATCACAAGCCCGGCCCGAACTGCAAATAAGCACCTTGGTCGCTGGCTGGGCGCCAGAGCCATAAACGCACCGGTGCCGAGCTGTGGCTGCGTGAATGGCACATGCTTTACATACCCCAAGGCAGGCCCTCCACACTTCTGGCTGCAACTAATAGCCCTCATTTATTTCACATGCAAGCACTTTGTGGCTAGCATGTTTCCAGGCACTTCGGGACTTGTTCCTACTCTGCTCGCTCTGAGTCAGGCTTATGGCTTTCAAACAGTACCAGCCAGGAAGTTTTTCAGCTCCAAGGAAGACGTGGCGGAAAGCCAGGTCAAGTTAATGATCTCCAGGATTGGTTCTGACAGGCCTGTTGGACGTACTGGCTTCTGTGTGTTGCCAAAACTTTTGGTATCTTTCCCCAGTCTCCTGTATTGGAAGTTCAAAGGGTCACAGGAAGGAAGCAGCAATCCCTCAATATTTCTCCCCATTATCTGGGGAGTTAGTGACTGTTGTAATCCCTTTCACAAAAAAAGAACTGTTTCTCTGCTGCCCTCTTTCACCCAGCAGATTGTTAACAAGCACTAAAGAGAGACAGGGGAGTCGCTGTGGGCCTACGAAAGCAGAAAGGTGAAGGTCATGCAGCCATCTGTCAGCAGAACGAACCACCACAGGACACTGCTTAGACCTCTGAGACCTTTGGAAAAGTCTGCATTTTGGCATGCTGTCAAAGCCAGCACTGTACAGAACAGGGAGACAAACATTTTAAGAGAAGGCACTACCCATCTGAAACCCCAAGACCATAGCTTTGTGTTCGTCTCAGCCTCGAAACAGGTGTGTTTCAGTGTAGAAACAGAAGTACAGATCACACTTACATGCAAAGGATGAAACTGTCCAGCTCCAATCTGGCACAGAGGAAAAGGAGTGAGAAAAGAATGAAGAAGACAAAGCTTAGAGTCCTTTCTCTGGCTAGGTCACCTGGACAGGAGAGAAGCAAGGAAAGGAAAAAAGGTGTAGACCTCAGCTGTAGGAACAGCTGCAGACAGAAAACAAGCCTTGCAGTAGCAGCTGTGGCAAACAGATGAAAAAAAAATAATGTGCACTCTCTAAAACATGTCCTCCTCTGATGCGCCACAAACAGCTACGATATATTCTTCAAGGTTACGTTCCATGTGTAAGGGCAACTAAGAAGTCAAACAAAATAAAGCAGAGCTATGAGAGAAACTCAGATACATGATAAAAAAGGCATTTTGTGCTAGTAAATCAGTTGTTGCACTCCGGTAGATGGAAGGAAGCGGCTTCTCCTGATGGGTTGGCCAAGTGTCAAGTTAGTTCCCAGACTGACTTTCCCTGTCTCATGCCTCTTCAGCTGAAGTGCACCTTTTAAGCTTGGCAACTTAGGTTGCAGCCAAAAGCCAGCATTGTTTGCTCTGAGGGTACCATCTGCTGCTAACGAGTTGCTGTAATTTCACCCTCATTCTCCCTAAGACCCCAACGCAATTAAAATTAGAATACTTATGACTGAAGCTAGACTGCATCCCAGTAACAGCCAGCGTCCTCCCCAGAATTTCTGACAACCCTTTCTCCTCTGCATGCTGCAGCTCAATGCCTGGCCGTGCACTGGCAGCCAGAAGCCTTTGTCACTGCTGACAAGTGGAAGATGCATAATCCTCATCGCAGCCCAAGAACCAGCAGATGCTGGAAAGCTAGCAGCTAAAAACCAGCCCGTTCAAATAGTTCAAAAAATGAGCTTTCTAATGCCTTAAACGCCAAACAAATCACTTAAATCTGTCATCACCATCATTGTTACATCAGCTCGGTGTACTGGGTAATGGCATTATTTCCCTGTATGACCAGAGCAGAGAGGAAAGCATCCTTGCCTTTGCATATACCTGGCCACTCAAGTCTGCAGAGCAACCAGGGTGAAAAAACAAACCAAACCGCTCTTCTGCGAAACATTTCTGATGCAATGACACTGAGAACTAGCACCAGCCCTCACTGAAGGGCTCGGTTTCGCAGGATTCTTTCAGAGAGCTTATAGAAAGAGGACCCAAAACAGTCACCAATCTTACCTTTCCCCGCATGAGGGCCTTGTAGGCGGTGCGGATGATGAGATAGGACCAGATGATATGCAAGATCTGCAAGGTTACTAAAAGGCCATTGAAGAGCCACCAGGAAGGATAGGGACCAATCAACTCCCAGCTTTCAAAGAGGGTTGTGTTCAAAATCCTAAAAGGGATCCAGAAACACATTACAGATCAGTTGTGCTGGTAACGTGGCTTCCAGCTCTAAATTAAGATGACTGGCCAGCTGCACAACAGTTTGTATCACTGAAGCATCTGTTGCTTTGCTCCTGTCAGAGCAGCAACGCATCTAGTCTCTTGCCAGAGTTAGGAGACAGACTAAAGCTAATTAGAAACATTTGAACGGAGCAACAAACAGGAGAAGATGCGAACGTTACGCAGTCTGGTTACACACACAGATCTGCTGCCAATTTCCTTTTCGACAGCATGAGCATTTGTAATACCTTCACAGGAAGTGATGTCAAGTTGCTCCGGTCATCAAAACAACTGTTAACACATTCCTACTCGGGCCATCTTCGCCCAGATTTAAAGATCACTGAAGAATTTATTTCCCAGTAGGTCTGCCTCCCTGGGTGCTATTCCCTTCTCTCTTATTTTTATAGGTTCCTCCTGCCGAGCTGGAGGACTAGAAACTACTTCACGGACAAAGCGTTGTGCTTTCTTTCATTGCTGCTTTGCTGTTCTCATCGCTGGGAGTTACTGCCAGTGCTTTAGTAATTTAATAAACATTTTAGACTTTATGAAGTAGAGATGTGTGGAGAGACCTTTAAAGATGCCATTAGTTTCACAGAGCTTTGAACACTTAGCAGGAAAAGAAAAACAAGCCTTTCAAAGAACCCGAGCCCCCCCAAAAATGCAGTTACAGAAACATCTACCTCCTAGCTGGCTTATTGATGGCTTACGTACAACTCCAGAGGTCTGCCGATGTTTTACACTACTAATTAGGAAAGGGAACATACATGAAGTGAAGCAGCCTAAGGTTTGCAATACCACTGCAAGCTTGCCAGATTTCTGCACAAAGTTGTGGCATGACATTACAGCCAGTGGAAAATACATTAAAGATTTACGGGACTGCTGAGCAATAGCATGATGCAAGAGCATCACCTTATGACAGACAACAGCAAGAAAAACAACAACTACCTCATCTGTCACGGGAAGGAGACTGTGGAAACAAAGGGATTAAAGGCCCTTCCTTATGCAGATTTCTTTGATGCATTTTCTGGGAAACGAACAGGAGCTTTAATTGCAACCCTGATACCAAAACATAATTGAAGGACTGTTTCTGTCTGCTGCTAATGCACACCAAAAGAATAGCCGTGCGGGTTGTCCATCACTCAGGAAAGAAATATATGCAGTAAAATCAAGATAAATTGAGTAATAATCAGCTATAACCAAATTTTCAGTACACTCTTTCAACAGAAGCAAGTGGCTAACACCAAAACCACCTCACCAAGCCTACTGGGGCAAGAGGGAATCTCATTATACGATGATTAGCTATAAGCCATTTAGCCAGGGTTTTACCTCTCCAGAAACCTCAGACCTATTTTAGGCTCTACATAGTCACGACTCAAGGGTAGGACAAAAGCGCCATAAGAAATCAAAAGCAGCAATGATGACTAAGCCAGATACTCAGAAATTAATTTTACTTCAAGAGACCGTGCCTGAGCTGTAACTATTTCCAAAACTTCTCAAGTCAAGAGAAGCAAACAAGCCTTTGAGTCGTTCAGATACCAGCTGACTCTGCTCCAGCTAATGAGCATCGTCATCACTTTGCAGGAAGAGGAGAGGGGCCAGCTGTGCATTAAGATTCTAGTCACTTCTCACACACTCTCAACCGACTGTTGAGAGGTTTCTTCAGATTTTTGATGGAAAGTACTGCTCCAAATGGTACTTGGGTTGTCTGCAACTTCAGGCTGCCTTGAGGGGACAGGTTGTACTGCTTGCAAGAAGTCTAGGCACAAAGGCTTTGCTTAAGGGCTTGGAAGAACAAACAAGACCTTACACCTCAAGGTGCTTACCAAAAAGGATAAATGCCCAACCGTGTAACAATGAATACGACACCAAAGAGCATGAAGAAGGCATCACAGAGACGCTGGTACTTGGCATAATTGGCTAGCTTCGCAGCCTAAAAAAGGAAAAACATGAGAGAGTGTTATTCCCTTCATGCAATCATGTAATTACCAGGCTGTAGAGCTCCAAAACCCTCAAGCCATCACATTTGTAAGGACTTAGGAACATTTAAGGATTATTCTCAGCAGTTATGAGGAAAAGCTGACAAGGCAGGATCAGCAACACAGGTTTTATGGCATATTTAATGCTGTTTTAGCAAGAACAGGAAAGTCAGCTTGCTCCCCTGAGACCACACTAGTGTTAGGTAAAGATTTGAAAGGAAACTCACCTCTAAGAGGAAATCGGATGCATCATGGAGACACAGCACCAGCGTTCCAACCCGCACCATATTATTCATGTAAGAGAACGTAATGAGTCCAATTGTAGCCAAGTGATGGACGAACATGATCAGGAAGTCCTGGAAACAGAAAAAAAAAAAAATAATTCAGACCCTTTGGCTGTCAAACAAATACAGATGTTTAGAGCAGAGCCACCAAACTGACTAGCTGGGGTCAGCGGATTACTTCAGTTCAGTTCAGACTCGACTCCACTTCATATAAAGCACAGCTCATCACACAACATCCGTCGTGATCGCTAGAGGTTCCAGAAAAGTCTCTCCCAGCACCTGTGCTTCTGTAAGGTTGTAATTCTGCATACAGAAGTACAGCAGTCTTTGGCACATACTCGCAAGATCAAGATGCGTATGGCTGCAGAATCCTCTCAAGAGATTGATAGGACAACATATGGTCCTTATTTTTGGCTCCTTTTGGTTTTGTAGTCATATTGCTAGTCCTTTCAGCTCTTGGCACAAACTGTAAGCACGCTGCTGTTACTGTTGTCAGCATGTAAAAACCTGCCAGAGCATAGCAGGCATAGAACACAAGATAATCCAACAGCAAGAGCTAGGCCACTCCAGTAAAAAAGTTTTCACAACGCACGTACATTCAAGGCTGTGTTCCAGTTCAGTCCCCTGGGTACAACGCTTACACTCCACCTCAGTGTACCTCACCATGAGGAATGTAATACACAGAGCACAAACTAAATATTATAAACAGATTATATCAGAGATGCTGTTAATCACACTCTTTCTGCACATAGTCTGTATTTTGGAGCTAATATTCTAGTACAGGGAAAAAAAAACAAAACCCCTTTTCTTTTTGAACAGTTAATGCAAGAATTGTGACAGTTTGTTGCTGTGCAGTTTGTGTAACAGAAGCAATAAACTCTGATTTATTTTGAACTGTTTTCCAACTGCAACAATAAGCCAAATCCTAGAACGCAACTGAATTAGATTCCAGCAATCATGACCAGTCATCATCCTGCTACATACACAGCCGAAAAATTACTTTCAAAAAAAAGCATGCATTATCGCTTTAGTGTTTGCCATTTTCTCATCCTGCTCAGCAAGGTACTGCTTAGAGCATTTTATTTTCCTGCTTTCTTGCAAGCCTTCTAATTAAATCTTTTTTTTTTTTTTTTCCTCCTCTCTCAATGAGTTGCTGACTGCTTATTAGGAGGCATTGACTGATTCTGTTCTTTCCCCTGGAAGGTGAAAGGGACTCTCGAGGCTACACCAGGTTGCATAGCAGGCTTGCTCCTGCCTTTCCCCCAGGACTGTGTAGTGATTACAGAAGGAGGTAGGCTACACAGAGATGTGTATGAGGAAGAAAATTCAGTTATTACTATGCTTCAGCTCTACTGGCCAAGCACACTCACACTTTTTGTTAGCCTTGTCTATTTAGCAAAGTGGTTAGTGCAATTCTGGTTAATCTCACCTTCCGTTTAATGTCTGTAAACTGAGAAAACATGAGAGACCAATAGAAGGCCAGCTCCAAGATATAGTAATAATAAAGCCTGGATGTTAGAGGCTGGAAAACAAACAAACATAGCACAGTTAGAGGACAAAATACTTCAAAATTTACATTAAAATCCACTTTTTCCTTCCTTCCCATCCCACTCTGTTCCTTCAGAATGCTGAGGCGTAAGTTAAAAGATCCAGAATTAAGGTTTAGTAAAAACAAGCTTAAGCAACAGCCATCTTACTATAGGCTTATTCACACAAGCAAACGTTTGTGTTTGACAGCAGGATCTTACTCTTTTTGAATAAAGTTCAATGTTTACAAATCATACTGCAGCCTCTTGGATTAGGGAAACCAGGCACTGAACCAAACTGGTTGGCCCCTATACAATCATACTTGCTGCATAATTAAAATAACACTGTAAATAAGTTACTTTTCATAACCTCAGCAGCAAGTAAACACAAAATGAGTATGAACTGAGTCTCTTCCACCTGAGGAAACGCTGCCGTTAACAAACCTAACCAGGATCTGAAGACACAAAGGGCAAAAGCCATCTTTGTACCTGCAGAAAGGGATGGCCATTCACTAACCAGAAAGCTTACCAGGTTGCAGCCTGTGCAGCATGCACAGAATGAGAAGCAGCCGCATCTAATGAGTTTCAATTTGCTGTCATTAACAAAAATACGAACTGAAATTGTGAAGATTTGGATCTGGTAGGTGTTTACGTCCTACCTGAAAAGGATAGTTGTACCAGCACTGTCGTGTGTCCCAGAACCAGGGTGCCTTAAAGGAAAAAGACAAGGTGTTATTCTGCATTGTTTGGTTGTTGTTATTGTTTTTTAATTGCTACCATCTAAGGCACTTGACCGCTACAATTCTGTTCCACATAAATTGTATCTCCTTTCTACCATCCAAGCGAGGTTTATTTTAAGACATCATAATGATTTCAAATATTCCTTGGGCACCCAAAGGCAAGCTATAATGCAATGGAAATTCAAAGAATAAGCATACAGCGCTAATAATAACGACCCAAAGAGATGAATCTGTATCCCTGAGGAAGGAAAGAGATCAGCAAGAAAATAAGCAGCTCTCCACACCAAGAAAGCAGGGCTGTCCTGTTCTGGTGTAACACAACAAATAGGTTTCTAATATTGCCATAATGACAGATTTGTTTAGAACCAGGATCTCAAGTAAAGGAACACAAAGATGACTATCACCACTGAAGTCCCCTTGTTTTAAGCTAGGCACAAGCATAGGAGGCACGCAGGTAAACAAACCCCTTAAATTTCAGCAAGACAGCCATAATCCAGTAGCACATCACACAGAGTAAGGCGGGAGGGGGGTGGAATATCTACTCACCGTCCAGAGAAACCTGATTCCATAGAAAAATATACTTAAATAAAATGTAAATCTCCACCTGGAAAAAAGAAGCAGAAAATGAACTGTATGAAATAGAAATAGCTTCTGGTTAACATCTGCAACAAAAAATGGAACAAACTGTGAAAAAGCAATTCTGACACCTAAAAAGCATTCACCCACCAATCGGTAATCCTCCACTTGTAAACATTTGTGCAAGGATAAACCTATTTAAGAGTTTTCAAACCAGACTAGTTTGTATCAACAGCTAAGTCCAGAGTGAACATGCATCTTTCACATCAAATCAAGATAACAACAAGAAAAGTCATTGTTATCCAGAAGGTATCCTAATAAATGTATTTGTCCCTCTTACCTTGAGGCTTTAAGTAGACAAAACCATACTGGGGGGAAGAATTAATATGAAGGAAGTTACTGGAAAGGAAAGAAACCAGCACAGAAGAAATAAGTCAGGAAAAAATGTTCAGATGCTACTACACTAACAGGGGTAACTATAAGCATCCAGAAGGAAACAAAGAACAAAAGAATGAATTGAAAAGAACAGGAATACAAGAAGTGTCTATATAACACAGTACACATACACACCATTGTGCAAGCCATAAGGTCACTCTATTTGGGAAAAATGCTGGTCTACAACGTAAGCGTGCAGACAGCAGACTTGTCTTTGGTATAATTACAGGAGCTGTGCACATGCCTGAATGCACACACCCCCCCCGAAGTGTTACCATCTGCATTATGGACCTGGTGTGCTATGAGAAGTTGCTTATCACAGACAGGAATGATTCCGGTACAGGTGGTCTGGGCTGTGTTAAAGTATTTTACAATAATCAATCCTAAAAAGCCCTCCTAATGTCTTCCAATTGCCTGTATGAGCATTTATCTTCCACCAGCCAACCCCAAGACACTAGTTTAAGTTAGCAGCTGACAATTTCAGTTTAGAAAAGAGAACATACAGCTGGAGCTTTAAGATGAAGGCACATCTTGGCCTCTGCACAAACATACATGCTCTCACAAAATTTAGTGAGGGTGGTGGGTTTGTCCTGGTTCCTCCGATGACGAAACCAGCGCTGGATCTTTCGAACATCCCAGTCTAGCTGCTTTGACAAGCCTTCTAACCTTTTTCCATCTGGAGACTGAAGGAAAACGAAACAAGTGTCATTTCTCCTACTTCTCAATCTGCGTTCAGTCTGAAAACCCTTCTGGACTATGACAGAAACGAAGCACAGACAAAAAAAAACACACTGTGAAGTGACTACATACACACTATTACAGTTTAGAAGCAAGAACCTGTTGCCACAAATTTTCATTCAAGTTTAACTAACAAAAGCCACTAATGACTTAATTATTCAGAATGGTTTAACATTTCCTCATCGATTTCGTCATCTGACAGCACATTACTACGCAGAATGCAATTGTTCTGTTTCTTAATTTGGGAGGAGGAGCAACTTTTAAAATGTCCTGTCCTACCTGTTAAAACTTGCACATCAACTCAACCTGTCCAGAATTCAGAGAGATGAAAGCTGAATACATTTAAGGGTCGTTACTCACTGTGGAGTTTAGGGAAACTTTAAAGTAAGAATTTGGGTTTAACATATCAGATATATTCCAAAAGGGCGTCACGGAGATGGCATTATTTCCATTATCACTTTTAAAGTTTACAAATAAAATTAAACTTGACAACTGAAATAACCACATGATAAAGAACGCATCACTCTTCTCCGACTGGAAACTCTACTGGCACTTTGTTTGAATAATGACATAAATGGATTTATAAGAGCAAAGTGAACAAAACCTGATAACTACCTCTAAAATGGCCCAGTGGTGAGATGAGCCACGTTAGTTTCAGACCAGTGTCCTTTTAACAAGCTCTGCCAGGGAGCTCTTACAACTGAAAGATGATAAACACATTTTACCACTCGAGTTACATACAAGCCCAAAAAGCTATGCAGAATGCTCATTTAATAAAGAGTCACCAGACTGTTGAACTGAAAAGCAAAATAATCTGTCCTCTGATGTTCAGTACTGAAACCACGACTTTCTTGTAATTCCATCGCTGCCAGACCTCTTGCCTCTGTGCTAGGCTCAGGTTCAGGCCGCCTGACACTTGTGCACTGGAAGCTAACCTGCCTCAGAGAACGGACAGAGCTCCCATTTCAGAACAGCAGTGACATCTTTGCCCTGCATCAGTGCCACCCTACATTCCGATCCTCCAGATCTCAACAGCACACAAGCATCCTGGTACAGTTAAATGCAGCTCTGTTTTCATAAGCTGGATAAATTTTGCACAGCATGCGTCCCCATGGGTTTCCTCAACATTAATTTCAAGGACATCCCCTACATAAAAGTCCTCCCCACAAATGGCATCAAATTATAGGGGCCTTTCAGTTCACATGTCATTCCAAATACTTCAGAACTTTAATGTTCCCACGAGGCAAGTTTTGCTAAGGTTTTTACAGAATTTCCCTTCCATTCACTGAGTGCTTTATCTGCTCCACTCAAAATGAAGTTCAGCATCACCAAATGAGAACATAAAACCTTCCATTTCACTATCTTTAATGAAAATCTATCCCACCATCTGGGTTGATTTAACTGTCAATATTCAACAGAGCACAGACAGCGCGCAATTCCGTCGTTCCGAAGTGAAAGAGCACTGTCAGCTCAAGTGGGAGAAAAGGCATGAAGCTGGGAACAACAGAAATACCTACTGTATTTCTTGAACAGCCTGCCACGTGGCAGGGCACGCTTCCATTGACTGAACGCCTTTACTTGTGGAAGTGACTTCCACCGTGACGGCTGTTGAGCAATCGCACAGAGGCAAAAGGAAGATGGAGGCATTCACCAGATCCCAAGGGAGCAGCGTTTTTCCAATAGAAAGTGAAAGATGCTAGGAAATTTCTTGTTAAACCAAGAGTTGCCACCCCGTTACCTTAGTTACAATTTGGACAAAGGGAACTAAAGGAAGAAGCCTCTTATCTTTTTAAAAGGCAACAACTTTGATTTAAAAAAGATTCCACTATGTGCAAAAGCTCAGGTCAGCCATAAAGAGAATTTGTGTTCCTACAAGAAGATCTCAGAGGCAAAGTAAAATAAGGAAGAGCACACTCGTGCGTGCACGGTGGGAAATGCACTCTTCACCCTCGAGAAGTGGAAGACAAAAAACACCAACATTCATTCCTACAGGCCTCCATTTCTAGCAGAATTTGCAGCGTGACTCACCTTAGTGATGGATGTAAACACTTTCTCTAAAATTGCATTAGGCTGGGCTCTGTGAGGTCCACTGTCTTGAATGCCAAGGTTTATGGCACAGGGCTTGGCAATAAATCTGAAAGAGTTCCAAACAAAGAGCCACATTAAAACAAGGCATTAGTTTCCCTCCTCTGCCTAAATCACAACAACCCCAACTCGTCACAAATTGCAAAACCAATTCAAAAACCTTTTGAAGATCTTCACTCACGTTGCTCAAAGAAACTTCACAGGTAAAGAAACATTTTTTTTATTAGTCCAACTGGTAATTGTAGAGAGCACATATTGTACGCACACCTAAAATGAGAAGTTAAATCTTAATGCCCTTGGCTTGCAGGATCAGGATATGTTAGCTCAGAAATAAATGACAG
Organism: Oxyura jamaicensis; assembly: GCF_011077185.1. NCBI lineage: Eukaryota > Metazoa > Chordata > Aves > Anseriformes > Anatidae > Oxyura > Oxyura jamaicensis. The sequence goes on along the minus strand of NC_048924.1, from coordinate 984,688 downwards.
ACCCTGATGGGAGCTCTCTGCAAACAACTGCTGGAGCCCCCGAAGCACCACAAACAAAATGCCTCATTTCCAGAATGCTTCTTGGTGTCGCATAGCTCAGAAAAAAAGGGAAGTTCAAGTGACACCGCTCCTAAAAGACACAGACGCAGTTCTATTTTTCCCCAAGAGGACAAAAAAAAAGAGTGGCTTATTTCCTTAGGGAGAATGGGGAAGACGTACGAAGTCTCTCGGTCCAAGAGCCAAGGTCTCAGCATCTCAGCCCTGCATGCACCGTGTTTTCCCCAAGTTGATCAAGCACTTTGTGAATAGCACAGACACTCCAAAAGCAAAATGCAACTAAAGTGAACACATATGCCTTCAAAAATAAGCAGGTTTTGCTGTACCTTTGTGTCAAGTTGGCCAAGGGATACTATGGAAAATGCGTGTGTTACCTGAAAATGTGAACTGTATTCCCTCCTGTTGGGGCAAGAGCTTTCCAGGAACAGCAAATTCAAGAAAAATATCAATTAATTTGAGAGCATGTAAAAAAACCTGTTTCTCAAAAACAATTTTGCAAAGGACCCAACATTTGCATCATTAAATCTACTTTGCTTCAAAACAACGATTGATTCAGAGACAACTTTATTACACATATGTATTCCATTTAGAAGACTTGGAGTGCCGTTAAGCAGAAAAGGCTGCTTTTTCCAACCATTAAATCTGTTGCCATTTCTCCCTGTGCTTAAAAGAAGAGATTAAAATTCAGCAGAATCATTACTCCAAGTGTTCCAACCGCAGTCTTTCTTGGGAGCACATTGTTAATACTCCAGTAACAAATAGCTACGACTGGATCTAAGAACAGACACAGGTTCTGGGGCTTTTTCCCTTGAGAAATCATGGATCAGCTCATGAGTAATCCTGAAGGAACTCCTCTGCTCTCAGAAAATACTAAACAACCAGGCACCGGAGCACCAGGTTTCACTGTCCTGCCCTGTTTCTTCATACGTCCTGTTCGTTTCAACAGTCGCAGCTAAAGAAAAAAAAAAAAAAAAAAACACAAAATGAGAAAAGGAAAGGGTGATTTCCTTTCAGCTTGGCTCTTCCCTGCTCTAAAGGCTCACTGCTTCCTCTACAATCTAGACCACCAGCCAGCAATCATCTTAGGATGTTATAAAACATTTGGCTGGACCTTCCTAAAAGCGCTCATCTTCATTCTTTGCTTTCCTGCAGGAAACGCCCCGACACCAGCAACGGAGCACACGTGTGCAATCAGAGTATGCCAGATCAATACCTTTCTTTCAGTTGCTGGAACACAGCGTTTGCAGCTCCATAAAGGAAAAAAAAAATCCCAAGCTGGCCTGAAGATACTCAGCCTGGGAAAAGTTTCCTCGTGTGTCAGAGAAAACCTGGAAATCTGCAAATCTGCACGTTCAATGCGTTTATTATTCAGGAGACCCTGCTTTTAAGAGCCAAGAGGAGAACGAATGGTTAAGAAAGCTCACATGATGCACAGAATGTGGCTTTATCTTAGAATTCGGACCCTGAAGCATCAAAGAAAGAAGAAAGAACATCTCCTTAGATATAGAAATGAGTGGAAATAATTCACTTTAGGACCTAATGCTTACCAAAAACAAACAAACAATAAAAAACCTCTGCAGAAAAGTATTCCTGAGTTGTAAGCTTCCTTCGCTAGAAGGCTTTGGGAAAAAATACAGATGTTTGCAGAAATCAGGAAAAAAAATCATCGAAAGTAGGCTACAGATACTGCACAGGACTCAAGGAACTCAGCCAAGCATGCAGGTGAGCACAGAGCAGAACACCAACACTTTGGGGTGCACAGAAGCAAGCAGACAGGACACACCACACTAAGGAAGGAGTCCCAGCCCCAGAAACAGGAAGGAAAAACGATGGCAGCAAGGGATTTCGTTACTTTTAGGGAAGTCTAGCCCAACGCTGTAACGTTGCTTCTCTAACTTGGCGAGTGATGGCTCCGTGCAGCGGGACTGCGAATCCCATGGTATTCGTCTGTCCTTCTGCAGGGCTTCCTGAGCAGCCACGCGAGGTGTTTTTACCCGGCCACGACGCGTCTGGCTCACCCTCAGGAGTCCATGCCACTGCCCAGCTGTCTTGGCCAGTTACCACCTTGCAGGTGGAATACGGAGCGAACAACCCATCCCGCTGCCAGTCAGAACAAATGATGTCCCTCTAGGGCTGAGCTAAGGTGGCTCCTTTGGGGTTGAGCTAAGGGAATTCACACTTAAAACCTCGGTGGTGTTTTACAGCATTGGCCCCAAAATAGGTTTTCAGCTGTGCAGTTTTTGCAGTGTATCTCACAGGAAAACAAAAACAACTGCCCAGCAATAGCAGCTAAGCACCAAAAAACGCTGCCCAAATCATAGAATTCCCATTCTTTCCAGAATTCCCATTCTTGGGAATATTCAAAGCTGAACCGCACCACAAGCAACCTGAGCTGACTAGAACGTTGGTCGTGCTTGGAGGAAAGGACTGAAAAGGTGACCAAGAAGTCCCTTCCAATCTAAATTACTTTATGATACCACAGAAATACTCACTGCAGCAACTATTCCCAAGGTCAAGATCCTGCCCCACCCTCGCCGCAAGGAGTTATCATAATTTCACTACTTTTATTAGGGTTTTCTGAACAGGTACCTGCGCGCTGATGTAAGCCATGCCCACCAACCAATCTGTTTCACCCTGGTTATTAAGACAAATTGATTTTGAAACCAGCACCAGTTTTCTAGCACGCAGACTCGCATACAACAAGCACTTGTCAGGCACGTCGTACTCGACAAATCCAGCCTCCGAATCCTCCTTTGTGGAACGGTTTGGTTTGTCTGGTAAATCCCTGCTAAATTCTGAAAAGGAAGAACAATCCCCTAAATAATAAGATTTATAAAGTAGGCACATCCTGCAGCTAATGCGCTCAAGAGTTCATCTCTTTATAGTCTCGCAGTTTCACTGTGTTACGATTAAACCTCACTTAAACTGTACCAAAATTTCCAGACAGCACTGACAAAGCAACTTCTAAAACCGCTTTATTTTTTCCCCTACCAGATCGAGCACAAGCAGCATATCCTTCCTCAGATGCAGAGAGTAACAAGAATACCTACAAGTGAAAAGGAACTCTGGTGTAAACACAAACCACCTCGTACGATCAGCAGGTTTTGTGTTTTCCCAGATACCTGGGATATTTTTTTTTGCGCCTGCAGTGGGACAAGATGCATAGGAAGAAACCACAGCAAAAATAACAGAGGTAAAAACCAAGCCACACTAATCTATAAGCAGAAGTATTTCTTTATCCTGCCTGACCAAAAATCCACCTTCAGCCAAGTCAGGACCTTACCTCACCCTGCAAGTCTTGGCTCATCCCTACAGCCAGGTTTTTAGCACACACTATTCCCACGCAGAGCCAGCCCAATGAGTATTTTGCCATCATCGTGACGCAAAGGCTAATTTACAGGAGCATTTGCCAACAGAGAAACGTGTGCCAGCGTAACGTGTCAGTGTAGCAAAAGCACTTCCTCACACTGAAGGTCTAGGGCAAACAGACAAAGAGAAACGAAGAGAGGAGCTAAAACAAAAAAGATACAGACGTTTATAATTCAAGTTCTGAGTCATCAAGCCCGATTGCCAGTTGTGTGTCAAGGAAACCATTTGACTTAATCATCCCCAAGGCCAGAACTGGGGGGTATGTGCACAAGGGGATTTTATTAGACAAAATTGAACTTCTGACATCTTCAAGGTGGCAGGAGAAAGAAGAAGGCATTCCTTGAAAAATGTGGTCTTTGTAAATAAACATGCCAGAAACAACCTTGCATTTTGCTCCACCATCTACTTTCACGGGGATACCACCACGGAGACACACTACAGCATTGACACTGTTAAAGGAAAGGAACAAACCCTCTCAGGAAGCAGCCTGCGGCCTCTAGGTTCTATTGTGCAGGAGGAGTGCTTAATCGTCCATTGGAGTCCTCCCTAAACCACCACCACAAAAGAAATTTCACGTACCAGGGCACAGCGCAGGCGTTATCAGGATAAAATAATTGTTAGCAGGAGGATTGTGTTATTAGGTACAATGGGATCACTGTAGCTCTCTGAGTATCTCTTAAGCCAGATATCTGAGTATCTCTTAAGCCAGATAAAAGAAACTTCTGTGCTTCTTCCCCAAGCTAAGACACTTGGACCAAACAGGGCTGGAGAAGCGAGGAGACCTTCCTGCAATACTCCCTCCAGGGGTAGCATCCTGCCTCCCAGCTTCCTTGCCTCGTCTGCTGGCAACTCCGTACATCTGGCCAAGACGAGCAGCAAGGTGCAAAGCTAAGATGTGGCTTTGGCACTGCCAAATCTGGGTGTTCCTGGGTCCTCTGCACTGGTTTGAGCTGAGAGCAGCTTTCTGAAGTACTTTGGAAGATAAGATGGAGGGGAAAAAAAAAGATGCTCTAACTTCTCTCCTACTCTTCTTACCCGCTTCACGTTTTTCTCTACAGTTTTCTCTTTACTTAGTCCCAGTTCCTCCTGTTGTTTAACTTCTGAAAGCTCAAAAAAAAGTACACTTCTTATAGAAAACTTGCAAAATTACACCAACTCAATTCCTAATTGCTTTAATCCTACAGCCCTTTCCACACTTAGAAATACTTCTGCTCTTGTCTTGCAGAAATTTAAGACGAAATCAGCCTTTGAGGAACTATTTGAACAGGTACCCAAGGTGTTTTGGCTGGCTTCACCTAACGGTTCTCTTAAGCAAGCTGCTTTCCTAATTAGTATCTGTCACCCACAGAGCCTGCCCTGCGTACGGCTATAGGAGATATCCATCATGCAAAGGATAAACTCCTGCCTCAGGGGAGAGTTAATACGCGCTTATGGATATTCAAACAAATGGGAAACGCTGCGTTACACCTGCTCAGGGGCAGCTAGGCTGATCCGCACGCGCTTCCATCACGCGGGGGATCCACAACTTGTTTAATGATACACCAGGCCATGTGAACGAGCCCTATTTCCTCATCCAGGAACTGGGACGGAAAGTACACCGCAGGCAGAGCCCAGCAACGCCAGCAAGCCAAGCTGGACGCGAGCAGAAAGGAATAAAACCGCCTCCCGGGGCTCTTCTCCTCGCCTTACCTCAGCGTCCAGCACCTGAGGAGCCCCTCGGGGCCCAAAGCCATGGGAGAGGGGAGCCTGGGGGGGGGGCTGCGCGCCCTGACAGCCCCAGGGATGGGTTTTGCCGTTCCCTTTCCACTCAAGGAGATAAAAAAAAAAGAAAGCGGGGAGCCGCCTGGAGGCCTCGGAGCTGCCTGAGGGGCGAGGGGGGGGGGGCCGAGCTCGGTTGTCCCGGGGCCCTGAGCCCGGTTATCCCGGGGGGGCTGATCCCAGCTGCCCCCGGGGCCGGTTGCTTAGGGACCTCGACGGCCTCGCCCCGAGGCAGCAGCGGGAGGCCTGAGGGGAGGACCAGGGGGGACCGGGGCTCACCTCTCGAAGAGCAACCGCACGGCGAAGATACCGAGCGCCAGCGGGAAGGCGGACAGGACGTGGCCGGCCCGCGGGTACTGCAGCCCGCTGCCCGGAGGACCCGCTTCCCCGGCCAGGTCCGCCCACGTCACGTTGTGGGGCAGCCAGAACCGCTCGTTCCAAAACCAGGCCCGCAGCGCCGCCGCCGCGGCCGCCGCCATTTTCCGCCGCCGCCTCCCTCCCTCCCGCCACCTCCCCCCGCCCCCCGCCGCCGCCGCCACAGCCGCCGCCGCCAGAGGGGCGGGGCCTCTCCCCCGAGCCCCGCCCCCCTCAAACATGGCGCGTGCGCGCGGCCGGTGCCGCCCCGCCCCGCCCCCGCCGCGGACCGTTAGGCGCCCGCCGGGGCTCGCTGAGGAGAACGGGCGGGAGCGGCCCCGCGCCCCAAGGTTGGGACGGGAGTAAAAAAAAAAAAGCCCTCGGGAAAAGCCCCGAGGTGAGGCTGAAGCACGGGCTCCTCTCAGAGGGGCTCGGTCTCTGCCTCGGGGAGGTGTTGGGTGAGGCAGGACCCGAGGCGGCCTCTGTGGGATCAGATGGCGGTGGATACCCTCCCCCGATAACCCTTCCTTCCATAAAACCTGCTCCATCAACACCCCCTCGATAAATCCCCCCTCCACGAGTCCCCCCTCGACAAAAGCTCCCTTCAATAAAGCCCCCAGGATAAGGCCCCTCGATAAGACCCCCACATAACCCCACACATACCCTAATAAACCCCTCCGGCAGTATTCCTCACACAGGCTTGCAGCCTGCTTCACTCACCTCAAAAACGGGCTCCAAGACAGGACGGTGCGATTTCTCACATGAAGAGTTTATGGTAAGGTACCACGGATTAGTTTTACTAATAGCACCCGTGTGGTTCAAAATTTAAGCACAAAAGGGGTGTGATTTCTCACGTGAAGAGTTCATGGTAAGGTACCATGGACTAGTTTTACTAATAACACCCCTGTGTTTAAACACTTAAGCACAAAACACAGAGCGAGAGGTATGCTTGTTCCCAAAGTTTAAGATAGTCGTAATGGTTTTCAAAACATTCAGGAAATTTCTCATGTTTTCAGCTTGACAGCCTTGGGGCAAGGGTTACCAAGTAATGCAACCTCGCCTTTAGGTCAGCTTTTTAATTAGGTTCTCAAATTCTCTGTAAAGGCGGACAGCATCAGCTTCCTTCCACATCGTAGCAAATGATCCATCTTTCTTATAATAGCCCTTCTGGCATCCATCCAGTTGAGAGCAAATTAAATGGCCCATTAAGCACTCAAATGCTATGATAATTAATAGATTCAAGGACAGGCTAGTTCATAATATGTTCACTTTTTTCCAATGGAACAACTTTACTTAAACGTAGCAGTAGCACTAATTTCTCCACAAACATGTTTAGCCTGGCTGAGCGAGCAGTAAGCATCCTTATAGCTCAAGGACTCACAGATGCCTCAGATTTAACTAGAATTAGCAATATATAACAGTAAAGACTCTGGGAACTGCAGCCAGTGTACCTTTAGTATCATGTAACTGGGGATGCATTGTAAAATTCAATTGTGTCTCCTAAGAAACAAGTAGTGGGCATATCCAATAAATCTGAGTCCATGACAAATAGCTTCCAGCCGGAAAGATCTCCAATTGCTTAGTAATTTGAGGCGGCAATCTGATACCAAGTGGATTTTGTTAGAAAAAGATAAGGATTTAGAGGTTAAAGAAAGCCATATGTACTTTTACAACTGCTTTCCTAGTTTTGCAATACCCCTCTATCTGTTCAAAGCAAGGCTCAGCTCTCCCTTAGTACCAGCAGGTTGTACACCTTGGGATGTGTAGCTACGAAGACCTAGCTAGATAGCAGTTGTTTTTTCCCCTCTCTCCCCCTCGTTCCCCATGCCATAAGCCACCACACACTGTCTTATGCTACTGCAGGTCACTTACTGCATTTTTTCTAGATCTTAGCCCCAGCTATCCCAACCATAACCACCCCAGGCTTGAGATAAGACAACTGCAATACGAATAAGCTTCTAGAAGGGAAAAAACAAAACCAATTCTCAATTATCTTCAGCTGCCATGCCTCAGAAACAGGGGAAACTAGAAATAAGGACATGCAGGTATTTTCCAATTCTTTTGCACATCGTGTTCTAATCTCTCTTCCAGTCTTGCATCTGAGAGCGCAGTCTGCCCAGCTGACATTCCGCAAAAAAAGTGGACCCACAGTGTCACCTAGTGGCACCAGAAACATCACCCTCTGGTCTCCAGCTTCAAGTAAGAACACCAGTACTTCACCTATCATTCCCCCAGGTCCTTTCAAAATATTGCTTCTTTGCAAAACGAGCATGAATCCAGTCTTCAGACCTATTTTTTTTTTATGTAAATGACCAAACTTTATTGAAGTTAGCAGGACTGTTAAGAAAGCAGAATATTTTACACCTCAAATATAGTTAGAGCTAATTCTCATGAGTACAGTACAAATAAAAGCGAATATAAAAGGACATCCTCCTTCCACCAGATTCCATTATTTGTAAAATAAATGCAAAGTCAAGTTTAAAAACATACTAAGCTTCAATGCTAGCAATCAGAAAGTTTCACCGTTCATATGGTTTTATTCCAAAGATTTCATAATGCAGTGGAATTTCACAGCCATAATGAAAAGATTTATGGCAGTTTGATACAAGTAAATTTTCAAAATTGACAAAAGGCCTTAAAATGTTATCTGCAGTTTTAAATGAATTATGATGAACTGTAAGGAAGAAAAAGTCAAAAAACACACTTCAGATGCATCTGAAATGCAAAAATAATGCCCTGCAGGCTCCTGCAAAAATACTGACTTGCCCTCAAAGAGTCAGTCAGCGCAGCTTCTGGATCGGCACTAAAATACGTTTGTTCCAGCAGTGGGCACACCATTCCAGTTGCAGAGAGAAAAATGGAGTAGTAGGTCTTGATCATTGGCAGTTTTGAGAAAGAAAGTAACGTTGCACTCAATTTAAAATGCTTTAGCTGATGGATTCAAAGTAAAACCAAATGCTTTTATTATCATAAAAAAAAAAAACAGCTGTGCCCTTTACATGTATTAAAGTGCATTTAGTTACCAGTTTTAAAGCAGGTCACAAAGTCCCTTTGAAATTGGTCCCTAAGCACTGCAGTCGCATTTGTAGTGGTAAAAGTAGTGTTATTACAAAAAGCCTGCTCCACACCACCGAGAGCGCAGGGGCATTCTGTAAGTCGTTAACGAATCAGGTACCAGAGTTCAAAAAGGATAAGACAACAGGAGTACAGAAGAGCTCTGTTCTCATCCTGTGGACAGCCACTACCTGTTGATGCCACCCCACAGCCACAGATTCTCATTTCCATGCCCCTAAGTATCCTCTTTGCAGGCTCCCACAGTACTTTTCTGGTTGAGATAATTTGTACATCTGATTCCCTTAATGTCAATGTGCAGTACAGCATCACTTGCATGGAGGGCAGCTGTTTGTTAAAGCTAAAAACACCAAATTAAAAAGGCCCAGCACCTTGCAGCAAGTTTTATAGTAAAAGGCCAATTTATTCTTCATCATCATCATCTTCATAGTAACGGTTCCTTTTGATCTGTTCTTCCACAGAGAGGTCTTCCATATCTTCACCCTCCCAGAAACCAACATCTTGGGATTTGCGATTCTGGTTAGGAGATGATTCCTTAGCAGTCAAGACACTGGATAAGTTGGAATGTTTAGGAGAATTGGGTTCGAGGAATTCTTCATTTGGGGTCTGCTTCTCTTCCATACCGTGTTCTTCCTCATCTGTCTCTTCATTCGCCTGGCCATTTTCTACGAAGTTATGCTCTGCTGTTTTGATAACTGGCAATTCCCGCTCTTCCTCCGTATTTTTCTCTTCAGCATTCTGGATGTTCCTATTCTCCACCTTCTTTTCCTTTTGCTTTTTGTCCACCACCTCTCTCTCTAGTTCCTCACCTCTTTTCAACGTCTCTCTCTCTGCCTTAGGAGAAGCTGAATTGTCTGTTTTATGGCCTTTAACAGATACTGTTCTAAACGAGGCTGCTACCGTAAAGGGACGACTTCTCTCCTTCAGTGAGGAAGATCTTCTCAGCTTTTTGAGATCCAGATCCACATCCTCCAGCACATCTGGCTTGGAATTCTCTTCTTCTGGGGGCCATTTGGGTTTGAATACTTTGATGCCCTCATCCAGGGCACTTCCTTGAATACTTTGGTCAGATGGAGGCGGCCAGGCAATCCTGAGCTTTTTTGTTTCTGCTGGTCTCTCTTCTCTTTCAGGCAAAGCTGAGGCTTTGGCTTCCATACTTGCTGCCAGAACTCCTACTTTTGCAATTGGGGCATCCTCTACTCCTGGGTTTTGAGGACTGTCTGTTGCATTTACACCATGGAGAGTTTTCTCCGGGGATTCTTCACATTCAGATTTGCTTGCCCATAATTCCTTGTGCTGTTTGTGTCCAAAGCCTTCATCATAATTGCCTTTGGCTTTGAAGAGCTGATTGAAGTGAGGCTTGCAGTAAATATTCCCACGCAGAGAAGCGTATGTCCCAAGACTGTTCAGAAAGACACAAAACGTTAGCATTCAGCCACTGCAGTGGGTGTGTATTTTAGTTATGCTGCCGAACAGATTCAATTTCTTCCAACATGTTCAGAAAAGACAATCTTACAGCTTTCATAGGTTGGTACAACCCTTTTATCAAACATCAGGAGCTGGACATTATATCTTTCCCCCAGCAAGTGACATTATGAGTAAAAAAAAAAAAATAGGCTGCATCAAGTGCAGAGGCCACGGGCAGAACCAGGACTATCACCGCTCACATGCTCCTGTTCAGTTCACAGTAGTTGCCTTCACCTCAGCTAAGCCTGCACAACAACTTACTGAGCTTCCGGGAAGAGGAAAGCCCCGCTTCCTAGAAGGCAGCCAAGCGGAGCAGTGTGTTTACCTGAGTTTACTGTTGCAATAGGAACAGCGGAAACAGCTGATGTGGAACACCTGCTGGTTGGCGAAGAGCCTTTCCATTGGGTACACAGTCTTCTGACACCCAACGCAGGTTTCCTTCGCTGGCAACTGAAACTTCTACGGGAAGAAGAGAAAGCTCGTTAGCTGGAAAATGAATCCACTGCTAGACTTGGCCTGGGTTCACGCGCAGCTTCCAGCAGGCTCAGGAAAACTGCAGCATTTCTGCAGCTCAGTGCTAATTCTGGTAGAGTGGGTTCTGGGGGGCAATGCGAGAGTCAGGTATGGCAAGCCCACAGGGGCTGGTGTGGTTTGACAGCCAAGATTTTGCCCCGTTGAAAGCTGAGCAGTGGCTGAGAAGGAACAATACAAATACTAGAACTCAGTTATAACTTTAAGCCAGTTCCCAGAAATCTGCCCGATTCATTTCTCCAACCTCATTTTTTCTTTATAGGAAAATGATGAAGAAATATTAGGGTAGATTATGGTCACTATAAGATTTACCAAAATTAGGAAAGTTATCATAAAAAAAGATCTGAAATGACTTCAAAATAAATAGGTAGATGGTGGAGAAAGAAAAGGAGTGGAACAGGCTCCTCTCAGCAGTTTGAAATCAGTTTTTTCTCTTCTTTTAGTGATGAGAAAATAGTCTCAGCACAGATGCAGACAGCAGGAAACGCTTCTGACTTCATTTTTAAGTAATTCCAGTTCTATAGCAAAGAAACCATACTCGGGTTTCAGCACAAACAGCCCTCAAACTCACCCAAGACTTAAAGTTGACCAGGGCTTTGAGGTTAAACAGCTAAAAATGTTTATGTACTCACTAAGAGAATTTCCTGAGAATTTAGTGCAAGGGTAAACTTAAACGCTAAGGAGTCAAGTGTCGCTGCTGTGCTGTATGGGAACGGTTTCAGACTTTGTGTTCTGAAAGCATCAAGAAAACAAGTATGTTGTCCATGAAAAAGGTCACTTGATGCCATACACTTTTTGGAAGCTATTATAATTGGCCAGAGGGAAAGATACCTTAAAAAAAAATTGCAGATGAAAAATTGGCATTCTCAGGGTGCCCCTTGATTGTTATTATTTCAGCATCAGAATAAAAGTGCCTAGGCTCCATATCCATGGGTTTGCATAGAACACTGGTATCGTAGCTTGCCTTTGACAAAGAATTACCTTACCTGCTACAAACTTAGTAAAAACCTTTGAGGAAAATATGGCTAAAAAGAAAAAAACAGGAAGGTCACAGGAAAACATTATTACAGCAATTTATTTATACCAGACAAGAAACAATGGTCAGGCAATGAAAGTTACAATATGCGAGGGACAGATTGCTGAAGACAGAGCCAGCTGAAGTCAGTTTGTCACAGCCATAAGATTTGCTGCCAATTTAATTCCAGTTCAACAGGTATGTCAATTCTTAAGGCACTCCTTTAAGTAACAGTAGATTTAAGTTCTAATTACGATGACAGCTTGACCAAAAAGAATTCAGGGTTCCTTTTGTGAAGAGCCACAATCTCTAGGTATCGCCAGAACTACGGACAAACTCTGAATTTTGAGTTGCTAAATGTAATCTCAAAAAATGAGAGCCTTTACCAATTCAAACAAAAATCTGCTCATCCATATTTGCCACAGGAAGCAAGGCAGCAACAATGTGCTTGCCCAAAAAAAAACTCCCCAGTAGCTCAGTTTTGCTTGCAACATTACATTACAGCGCTGGCATGTGCCTCTGCAATGCACGTCCCCATCTCAGAAGAGGAACTTACTTGTGTATCAATGAGCCCTGTGCCTGATGAGAGGTGTTTTGGGGTGTGAAGAGAAAGAAATTCCTTTCCAGGCATACTACAAATAGGAGCTACAGGAGGAAGGTGAGGTCCAGTAAATATAAAAAACTTGAGAGAAAGCTGAGAGTTGAGCTCACATTAGGAGGGAAGCAGAAGGCAGGAGTAGAGATTAGGAACCAAGAACAGGAAACAGAAGCTGGAAGAGACAAATAGGAACCTGACATGAATAAACAGCATCTGGGTTTCTATCTGAGCAGTGCAGCATCAAAAGCAGTAACAAGATGGAGACTAAAACGATTATACTAATAGAAAGAGATTGCAGAGGACCAAAACACGTAGCTTGCACGTACCTTGTGTGCTTTAACAGAACGAGATTACAAAATCGTCACAGACAGCAGACTAATTTTGCATACTGGCATTTATACTCCAGAACACTAGGAACCCACATCTCACTGGGCTCAGTGAGGTCAGCGTTGTTCCTCTCAAAGATGGGGAAAACAACAAAAGCCCAGTTGTTTCCTCAAGAGCGAGCCAGGAAGTCTGTGGCAGCCCAGGGAACAGGCATCCTACCTCCAGACAGCACACGTGACAGGCACGTACAGCATGATCACAATGTTCAGAACTGCTGTTTGTGTGGCTCATAAGATCAGCAAATACATTCCTATCAAAGAAGTTCTCCATCTGCTTTATAGCCCTTGCTAATGAAAATTTTACATTAAAGACTTGCTGTTAGGAATGCCAGACTTGATCTTTGGAGGATCACTCACCACTCACCCTTACTATTAGGTTCCTACCAATTGTAGTTGCTTGGGGAACAGCTGGAAGAGGAGGGTGGAGAGCCAGGTCCCAGCCTTCTGAAGGCTCTGGGGTTCAGGATCAGGACCTCAAGGCCGCTCTGTAGGAGCTCTGACTTTCCAAGAGGCACAGACAAACCCTGACAGGATCTGCATCCTAACTTCCCGGCTCAACCCCCTTTACCCACACTGAAGAAAAAAAACTGCCCCTGCTGCAGGGCCACACCACTTCAGCAGCAGCAAGGGAGCAGCAAGCAACTCCAACTTCAGCTCTGAAGAAAAACTGACAGTTTGGAGGTGCTTCTCCAACCAGAACTCAAGTTCCCTCACAAACAGCCACATCAGATAGTGACAGTTACTGCCAGACCCTTTGTTGCATTAAGGCTTTGTAGTATTAAATAGAGAAGAAAGTTGGTTTTAACTATTGCCAGTGTTGCAGAATAAATAGCTCCTTTACCTTCACAGCTTTTGGCAGAGATGCATCTGCCTGGCCAAGTGATTTGGAACCAGAGTTTTGCTGTTTTGTGCCGACAGGTTTCTGAACTTCTGTCTCACTTTCCAGGTTTTGTCCAACTAAGGGAGCAGAGCAGGAAGAAAAGATAATTACGATGACTGTAAACCCATGGCAAGTTTGTGCTGATAAAACCCAACAGCAATCCTACCAACTAAGGGCTGAAACATTCATTTGCTGTTAAACTGTTAGATCTCAATCAAGCAAATCCATTTTAAAACACTCAATCTATTCCCCCCCATGTACCAGATAACCTAAGTTGATACATAAAGAAAACTAATATACGGACAACATCTAACTCCAAGGAAGTACTCGTCTTTTCTGCAAAGTGCTCGTGGGCTTGAATTCAGGTGTAAAGCTGATGCAGCACGAGAACGTGCTCGAGTACTTTACTGAAAAGGAACTTGTTTACCCCCAAAGATATTTGGTGATCAGCCTGCATTAATAAGCATATCCAGCCTCCTGACGGGTCTAGGAGTTGACAGAGCTATTAGTTTACATCTAACTGGGGAGGCAGCTACACCTAAATATGTTCAATCAGAGCAGTCTTAGTACTACAATTGCAAGTGAACTTCTAAGCCTGAAATAAATTTTTATACAGCTGAGCTAAGCACAGGACACACTTTTAGAATGAGACAGGCTTTTATAGGGTCAAATTCATCATTTGAAAGAGTGATCTCAAGTATCCTACACACTGCTGGACAGAGCTGGTGCTTCTCCTCATCTGTGCACTCTACTCCTGGTGAGGTGGGAAGATGAGTGCTTACCATTGCCATCCTCTGAAAGGCTGGAGTGGAAAGACGAGCTGTTTTCACCGACGGAAACCTGCAAGAGATTAGGCAATGAATACTGTGACCTTCAGAAGGCTGAATAACAACATCCCAACTAACACGCAGACAATTCGACAGTATAAGCACCGTGACAGGAAGAGACTGGCCACACTAAGGTGCACATGAAGCTACTTTTGTTTTGTAAAGCACACGACAGCGGCCAGTTGACAGCCAGTGATGTTCTGTCCTTGCTACAAGGCCACCACCCTCACACACTTAGAGCTGTGGCAGCGTGCGGATCACCTGCTGTAGTATTCACACAAACACTGGGGTGTTGTTCCCTCAAGCACCTGCAGCTTGTACATCTTTGTTAGTTATTAAAAAGCCCTGTTGATTTTGTTGAGGTACCTCCTAGGTTTTCTTACTGAGAAATCCCTCAACATCAAGCAATACACTTAGTGCAAATCAAGCTTTTTATAAATAAAGCTCTTGATGTAGACTTGTTAAACTTGGCACTATTGCTATGAAATCAAATAGTTATAATAGCTGAGAAACTGAGACACTGTAACAAGATTAAATGCAGATCATCATTAATTCACTGTAATGATTGAACAGTCCATTGCAAGCAACTGATGTTTGCAAATTAATGAGTTACTGGATGAAGCAAGTTATATAAATTAACATACGTTCTACTGAACAAATCACTACCACTCGTGTCCTGGGAAGTGCATCGGTGTTTTCTGTGCCCGAGTCACACGTCTGGTTACTGAATCTTTCATGGATTCAGTATAGAAGTGATAGAGGTTAGCAAGTTTCTTTTGCTCCCTTTTCACCAGAGGATTCCTGTCTCTGACATCTATTAATAGGAGTTTTAATTAGACTTCCCAACTCGATGATGTCATTTCAAATGAACAATCCTCCCTCTCAAACAATGTTCTGTTCAGGCTCTTTATCGCACCTGGAATCCTCAACAAGCAACTTCGCAATTACTGCTGAATACAAGAGATTTTATTCAAATCTTCCATTCAACAGCAGGGAAGTATTCGGATTTCACAAGTGCTCTTTTAATTAACTCACCTTTTAGCAAAAGCAGTCTCGACCAGTTAAATATGAAGCTGCTCAGCTGTCAGCGAGGAACAGCTGAAAGCAACAGCTTGGCCCCCTGCCCAAGGAAGGCTGGAAAGCTCTAAAAGCCCTCCTGGCATTAGGCTGCCACGTGTTCAGCATGGCTTGAATACACAGTACCCCAATTATTATTCAGCTACTTTTATCCTGTCTGCTACCCCCAGTTTAGTATACAAATGCTTGAGCATGCTTTATTATCTCTGTATTCACGGAGTAATTTAGCCTCTATTTGCAGCTGAAGCTCAAAAAAAGGAGCAAACCCAAACTGTTACTCACAGTTACCTTAACCAAAATTTAGCCACTAAATGCAGAAGAAATGGTGACAAAGTCCCTTTATGTGTGTCACACAAAGCTTTTCATACTTTCATTTATTTAAAAAACAATTAAATACCTAGTTGTGAATCATTATTTTTATGGTTGGCAACATAACACAGAAAAATTTCGGTGACTTCACTGTAATCAAGTGTTAAGGGCAGAGTCAAAATGGAAGAACCCAACCCCAAACCAGAGGTTTCAGCTCCAGTCAGCTGCTGAAGCCCCTAAAAAAGAATACATAAGCGTGATATTCAAGGATTCTGCCACACTACGGACATGTCATCATTGAGAAGACAGGAGAACTCTCCAAGAAAACTGGTAAGATTCATCTCTAGATATTCTCTACAACTGCTTAAAAGTCTTTAACTGAGACCTGATATCTTATAATTCATATAATATAATCTAGACAAAAACAAAAAAAGGAATTTGGCAGTGTGTAAATACTATCTGCTGCTCAGGTTCAATTTCTAGATGGCACGGGGAACAAGTATCTCAGATGACCCTCTTTAACTTGTTCCACTTACAGTGAAGTCCTTGACCTTCACCAACATGAGCATCTTACCTTCTCCCCATCCTGATAGGAAATGGAGTCCTCAAAACTTGGTGGCATATTCTCCTTCTGCTCAGATTTGTAATTCTTGAGTTCACTTTCACTGGCTTGAATCTCATTCTATAGAATAAAGCACTTGAAAGTTGACAGGTTCTTTTCTCCTAGGAAAGCACTTCCTATTTCTTTTTCTTTTTTTTTAAACTGTTTTCCTAGCATATATACTGATAACTAAAGGAAGGAACATAAAAATCTATACCCACTTGCTAAGTGATGCATTTTAATGAGGAAGAAAGATGGGGCTGTAGAATTTTACTCTATTAAGGTAATGGCAGCCCTTTTCCTTGCTTCCAGATTTCCATTTGAAATCAGCTCTTTTGTTTTCCTCTGCTCACTCCACATTTTCCCTTCCAAGATACGTAAATTTTTCACTTGAAGTGATAAATATTTTAAGACAAGCATCATCTAAAGCACCGTGTAATTAATATAATTCAACATAAAAGCAAATCCTACCCTTGTTTCTGTACTAGACAAAAAATACTGTTATTTACCAAGATCTCTGTACTTTACAAACTGTCTTAAGATTTACACAAAAGAATCTTTCAGACTTTAAAAAACAAATCCAGTGAAGTCTTGTGTTTCATTGCCACAGGATTCAAGATAATTGGAGAAAGACTCGTGCCATTCACAAGGCATTTTCTCTGTAACATGGAAAAGAAATAGCCAAATGCCAGCACCAGCAGTTTACTGGATTCTGTAAACCAATCATGTCTAATAGGTATGTAGAAATCTATGTATTAAAACAGCAACACTTTTTCCTCAAGTGTTTTTCCTCATCTCTGTCCCCTTTCTGCATTGCTTGCAATGCTATAGAAATAAATTGCTTCTCACCCTCACTCTAACCAACTGTAAGAACACCTACCACTTGTAATCCAGACCTAATTAGTCCACAATGCCTTCAAAACAGTTGCTCCCAAGACAGATTATGTCCTTCCTTTGCAGCACATTTTCAGAGAAGGGAAGTACAAATAGCACACTAACATATCAGAGACCCATAGTTCCCTTGGCAGCACAGAAGGAAAACATCCAGGAGTTACGGTTTACTGGCAGTATGGCAAACAGCTTCGTCAGCATCTTACCTGCTGCCCTAATTGATAGGGCAAGCCACAAATCAAGAGATTCTGCCAAATGGGACCTAAGAGCATGATGCTGGACTGGCTCTCAAACTGATAGCACTGGAGATTTGCAAATTACAGTCTCAAGAAACATCTATGGTAAATCTCTTGACATTAGGACATAATTTAGTGGATCAGCTACCACTCCAAGCCACAGACTGGGAAAGATGATCTAGCAAACTGAATGCAGGTGAGAAACAGGACTTGGAAATCAGCAATTTGCACTTAATGACATTTGTTGCACTGGATGCAATTACTTTCCACTCCTTCCATGAAGTTTACTTGACATTCCTCCCAAGGGCTGGAGAATTAAGCCCATGCTGCACATGAAATTCAAAAATCATTTCAGCTGGGTAGAGATTTTAGCATCATTATAAAGACATGTGGGAAGCGTGCAGTCTTCTAAACCCTAGGAACAACATTTTTGGCTTTTACTTCCAGTGCAAGTTTCCTAACTTAAAAAGGTCTCTCCCATTAAAATTTATTAGTATGGTTAACAAAAGGCATATTTAAACAGTAAAAGTTCCCATCATTAAGCAAAAGCATGAGACAGTTCCAGCAAATGTAGTTAAGCACATTTTACTTTCTTTTATTAAAAGCTTAGATTCTTGCAGTCTCTTCAGCTGCAGCAGTTTACTATGATTCAAATAATTGCTCACTTCCTGTTCAAATAGCTGCACAACTGACATAGGTTAATTCACTGCAAGGCCAGCTGGAATGAGATAATGGGTGAGAAGACCTGAAGGAAGGTGAAAACAAAAGGGAGAAAAACTGCCTGGTGAACTCAAGGCTGCAGGCCAAGAAATCTGGGTTCTGTGCACTGCAGGACACTGAAAGTTGCTCCTGCTACCGTGCCTCAGTTTCCCCTATCTTATAGTGAATGTACATTACAGATTTTTTTTTTAAATTAAAAAAAAAAAACAACCACAGAGCTACAGTCAGGCAGAAAGAAAAAGTTCAGCTATGTTTCAGAAGCACCTCAATCAGAGTACCAGCAATTTATTCCCTTGAAAATTTTCAAGATCATTGCAGCAAGATGCAAGTACTTATTTCTCCCTGCAGTCTGTAGAGGCCCTTCATGAGAAATGAATCCTACAAGCACAGAGGTCTTCTCAAAACAAGATGGCATTAGCTTCAAATGGCCTGGTTGCCCTAAGATCTTCTTTTCAGCCTCAGGCTGGGGCAAAAATTCACTTCTGCACAAGCCAAAGCTCAACAGACTTACCGTGGTAACAAGGCCTGTGGAACTGCCCTGCTTGGAAACAGCTGCCTGGTATTTCGCCAGCCTATCCTTTATCGAGGTTTCTGATAAGCGGGGCATCTCCAGGCTTTTCTTGGTCTCTGCCCTATCTGGGCTGAGTGCTGGACTAGTATCTACAAGATGCCCTGGAAAAGAATTACATGAATAAAGAGTAACCTTTGTGAACACCAACAGACTTGTGTGCATTTACTAATCCATCCCTTCACCAGTCCCAAGACCACAGAAATTCCAGGTCTCAAGAACACAGAAATGCTTCAAAGGCTTATGTTCTACATCTCATAATTTATCCAGCTGGTTTCAGAAACAATACATCCACCTGTCATAAATTCCAGCCAGTAGCATCAGAAGCAAGCAGTATGAACCCTGAAGATTGTTTTAGGGTTACTGTCAAATGACAGCAGCTACCACAGTGGCTAAATGGAAACGAGGTTCATGAGAAGCAAAAAAGGAAGTTTCACCTGCCACTTCCACCTTCTCTGTGAAAAGAAGTTATCACATGACATGCTGAAGATGAGGATCTCAGCAGCAAACGTGAAATGATTCAGTTTAGCCTCACTCATCTTGGCAAGATCTTTTGCAGCATCTGGACACGGTGTCAGAGGGACGAGAATTAAAGCAACAGGGAAGATGACATTGTCTTGCCTGTTCTCTACTTAGTTTCTAAAATAGATGGACTAGTGAAAAGTAGTCATAGGACTGTCCTAGAATTAAGACACAGGAAAAAACGGGTTCCATTCCTTAACTTGCTAGTTATCCTCCATGCCTTGGTTTCCTGTGCTTAAGGAGTTAAGGGTTTAACATTCACAGCAAGACTCAGTTCGTTAAATGTGATGGTCGCGTGGACCTTACAGATGGAAGATGGCTGCACTTCTTTCTATTTCTGAAAGACAAAAATTATTTCCGCTGTATTGTATAAAGTAGTTTTAATTTTATAAACTGGAGAAAAAAAAACAATCGGGTATTACTGACCTGATGTGCTGTGGCTCCTCTCTCCTTGGCCAACATCAAGGTCTTCCGAAGAGAAGCTGTTTTCAGAAATCCTCCTACTCACTGCTGTCTTCCTCTGGTCTCTAGGGACCTGCTAGAGACAAAACCCACCTATCAGCTGCCTGGACAAACAAAGATTGTTGCATTTAATCCTTTAAGATGCACAGGTGTCACTAGCAAATCTGCTTTACTAGAATAAACAACTCTAGCAGGTGACATCTTATTTAACCAATATAAAGTTTGATCACAGAATACATGACCCTCCGTCACCCGGAAAACATTTCTGTGAGGAGGTTCGTAGGTGCCCTTTGACAAGCTGTATTTGTTGAGAAATCAGAACCACACACCAGATTTTTAGGCATTTATGGCTGCAAGTACAAAACTTCAGTCTCAATTTTTTGCAGCTCATACAATTTCTTTTGAAGTTCATGTTCAAGGTAATGTTACAAAGATTTTAAATCAGAAAGAAGTACGAAAGGAGTATGCTATCAAGAATTTGCACTGATTTTCAGGAACAGAAAGGAGAAAAAAATACTGTTGTAACGAAAGCTATCTAGATCTACTTGCTTTGATTTGGATAACTCATGCATTTGGTACCAAATAATTCCCTAATTAGGTCTGATAAGGCTGAAGCTTAAGCAGCAGAGTGCTAGAGATAAATATTCTCAGATATCCAGGATAATCACTACTTGCAAGGCTGGACAGTTTTGTAGCTACCACGGAAGTGCTCTGGTTGGCTCAATCAGATTTAATACACGTGTGTTGAGACCGACTCCCCAAAATCTAGTGCCCAATAAAAGAAACTGTGAAAAAGCAGCTTTGCCAAATGCTCACAAAATGCAGATTTTAATTGGACTTCATCAAGATATTTTGACTTGCAGCTGTGGAAGACAGCCCACAAAATCCTCAAGGTCTTTGTCCTCTCCCTCCCTCAGAAGAGTTAAATCACAGAGCCAGTTGGAAATTACAATTGAGGCTAATGCAAGGAAAAAGGCAGGTTTGGCAAGATGCTCCAACCACACATTCCCGCCTCCCCACCCCCTTCCAACAAGTTTCTTATTTGCTGGTCACCAAACTGAAGGAAATTCCAAAGTTTTATTTTAACAGAACCGCACTGTAAGATAATCACTGTGAAAAATCAGGCTGCTTTGGCATACAAAACAGCAACTTTACCAGGAAAGGAAAATGCAGCTGGAAAGCCTCTCTTTCCATTAGCATGGGAAATACTTTTTATTTCTGTGGTTTAAGACTTTGGTAACTTTTCTTACTGGAAAAGAGTTTAGCTATGACAAGTCTTTTCCTTCCATTGAGTGTGTTGATAAGTTCAGTTTGGGAGTGTCTGCACACTTGTAAGAACTTGCAGATTCCTCATTCTGTGCAAGCTACCCTTTAGACGGTTCTTATTAAGCCGATGTCCGCTTTCATGTCACCTCGAGTCGGAAGTTCTTACAGCTCAGAAATTTGTCATTAAAGGGTCTAGCTTTTGACTAGCATATGGGAAAGATCATTATTGGCAGAATATATCTGAAGACAACATCCTATGAGGACACAGAAAAGACAGTTGCTTAGCCCGTTTGAAACCCCGAACTACTTTACCACTGTCCTACTGAATTCAGAGAAGCTGGGTTTCTTTTTATCTTTTTTTTCTTTTTTAACATGGCAACACATAACAGTTTCTTGCACATAGCAAGACCAACAAATCTACAAAAGGAACAAAAAGCTTGCAGTACAGACACATGAGAAGTGTGTCTAACTGGTCAGCAGCATGCATAAGGAAGAATTCACTACTAGGGAACAAAGGTCAAGAAATTTAGATTCTGTGTCTGGCATTCCAAGACTCCAGAAACTATCAGCATCTTTCTGGAGAAAAAAAGGCAGCTAGAAAACCAGACTGGAAACTTGTTCAAGTTGCCCCCTCTCATTCTCCTTTCTTTCAGAATCTCATTTCAATTTATTTTCATTGTGGTTTTCCTTCAGTAACATGCAGAACTGCCCTCATGTTGAGAGGGTAAAGAAAGTTTCATTATTACTGAAATTAATTATTAAACAAATTAAACCTCTACATAGGAGGTGGCAAAGGGCCAGCATGCTGCCAAACAATTTTGACAAGGATTCAGCCGCCTGTTGGCACCAGCAGAAGTTCTCGATCAGCTGTTAGCATCTCATCTAGGCATAGAAAATCAACTTTTTCTTCCAAGCAACAAAAAATCCGATTTTACCAGCACTTAAGGATTCCTCAGAAACAGCCTTGTCTGTGACTGCATTACCTTTATCTAACTTGAAGGCTGCATGAGTTCTGACTTGAGAACAAGCAGCTTTCCCCCCCATTTTATCACCATGCCGCAGAATCCAGTGCAGCAGGAAGTGTTCAATTATCAGAGGCAGCCATCTCACGACCAGCTAGGCAGACCGAGTTATTGTCAGCTGAATCACGTCCAGTCCTGCCTGCTCCTCTCCTGTCCCCTCCGATACCTAGGGGTGTTACCTGAAGAACTTTTCTGGAGACAAGCTGAATAACACAGTTAGCCTGTCGTGAGATTAAAAACCCCAAACACCAATATACAAAAGCTGTAGATAGAGCTCAGAGATATTTCTGTACAAGACTTGGTACTAAAACCTGCAAATACAAAGCCACAGCTATGTAGATTTTCTATCAAGTCTTACATTGTGGAAGGAAAAAAGCACAGAGTACTAGGGAAAAATATTTACCAAAGATGAGGGACTTTCTCCATTAGCACCAACAGACTGACCACAAGTAATTAGGACGATTAGGGTTCACGGGAGGTAACACCTTTAGCCCGAAGGAATCCCCAACTCCCAGCCTTACGCTTATGGCACTCAGTTCTCTTTTCAGTCCTGGCTGGGCCACTATTCCAGTGCCCCAGCTTCTGCTACTTGCAAAATGAAATCAAATATTCCTCATGTCTGGAAAGCCCCAAGGTTCTAAGACAAAAGAGGCGGGTGCAGAGGTACCACAAACATAGTTAACAGCATTTCGCCTAGGGCACAAGGAGTTGTTCAGTAAAAGACCAAATAAAAGTTACACCTATTTCGTTATAAATAACTGTGTCAAATGTGACCCTGTGCATTGGGCTAGATCCACAAGACACAGTAAGCATTTGCCTTAAAGGAAAAAGCACAAAGCAACTTAGAGACAACTTCTTAAACAAGTATTGTAGATCTGCTTGTTCTTTCTTTTCTTCTGATTATCCTTGTGTACGTTTTTGCTATCGCTTACTGGAAGAATTCTTTGAAATTGATAAAAGACCTAATGTTCAGCCTTTGCTTAGTGCTGAACCAATCCAGACTGATACTCCTGCTTCTGGTTCAGACTATTGTCTCAAGAAGCATTTTTATTGCATCTTCACGGAAGAAAAATATCTGGCTTCTATTTAAATTGCAGAAGATGGAGCAAGATCTGAACAAACAAATGAAGAAACTAAGAGGGTTTTGCTTATAGTTCTGAACATCAGAATAGGTTTGTTTAGAGTGTGAGATGGGGTCAGGAAATCCAAGCTCTAAACTGGATTCTTGCCACGGGCTTACCCAGCGACCAGGCAAGTTATTTTATCTTTACTGCCATGACGATATAGCAGTGTTGCTGCTTAGCTTATACAGATGTTTTGTCAGGAAAGCTCTGGCAGTGCTTATAGCACAAGGCTGAAGTAAATACTAAGGAGAATTACAGTCTCTCAGGTGAAGCCTTGCACTTAAATCAGGGGTTTATCATCAGATGGAGTTCAGGAAAAGCATAAATGGAAGATGCAACTGCAAAGCTTGGGGTTAAACTTGTACCACGTCGTTTCCTACCTTATCGAAGAAGGTCTGTGTTGCCTTAGTGCCTAACTATCTCCATTGTACAGGACTACATGACATCATTACCACAAAGACACCCCCCCAACATAACTTCATGCCTTTTCCCTTCCAAAATCAAAAAGTAACCAGATTAACTTGGAATAGGAACAGAATTTGAACCTAACCTGAATAGTTTCATATTTAGCGCATGATATTTACTGTCTTTAGTTGGTTTTCAACCACATTCGAATGAGTAAGCTTCACTGAAATTTCAGTTCCAGATTCAATCAGCTCCAAAACAATTTATTCCCCAGGCTATGATAAAGTCACTTCAAGTCCAGCTGCAAAATGGTACTTTCCTGCAGAAACCTGGCTGACTAATCCTACAGCAAGAGTTCAGAGAAGTGCTATCAAGAGATCACCCTCTTCAGCCCAACCTTTCGATAGCCGTGATAGCATGGGCAGTTCTTACATAATGACAAAGGCTACAAAATCTAAGCTGCAAAATTACTATAGACAGACCTAAAAATTGACTTTAACACAGAGCTGCTCCTCTGAAACCCTTAGCTGACAGATATTTTAAAGAATTTTGTACAAAATATATTTGTTTTACTCAGTACTGAAAGAAAACCACCCGCAGTAAAACAAAGCCAGGAGTAAAGGAAAATATGAGAAAACTGGAAAATCCACCAGCATCAAGGCCTCAGGACTATGTTGCAAGTCACTGGCATATGCAACTCATTTTCTAGTTAAGCAATTCTCCCCCGGGACACACAGTCTGCAGTCCACATGCAGGATCAGATTTCATGAGCAGTTGTAGGAAAATGCAAGCCCTGTGCATTTGCAAGTCAAAACTAGTGAAGGCAGGAGCTCATCTGGCTATCTTTGCTTATTTTTTTCCTGGTGAGGAGTTTTTGATAAGAAACATTTGTGAAGATACAAGGATGAGAGAACAGCAAGGAAAAGATGGGAGCGTTTCACAGTACTTTTAGATACACACATTTATATACACCTATATGCGTGTACGTGTGACACACATCCAGACACGTATAAAGCTCCTAACTCTGGCAAGTATTTCCATCTCAGCTGCCTGAGACTGCTGAGCTCATTTCAAACAGTTACTTTCTCTTTTATATATAACTGTTTATGTTTTGCACAATTTGTTTACATAATTCACCTTAATCCTCAGGAGATAAACACTCCCTGGTTGTTTAAAAGAGGAAAAGCAGTAAATTCCATACTTATTTTTCCCCATCTTAAACCGTAAACCTCTATCAAAAGCAAATTTATCTTACATCTGCAAAAAGCAGTCATAAATACTGACAAATCCAAGCTCTCCACACGTATTTGTGTAGCTCAAATAAGTTAGTAACAACAGCTACACTATGTTTCACCTAAAACAATGAATACAATTACTCCAGAGTCAATAGCTCTCAGCCACTCCCTCCAGGGACTTTTCCTGGTGCCCAGGAGGCAGCAGAGTTTTAGTTTCTCTTAAGATTTGAAAGGGCAGATCCTTACCTTGGTCTGAGCCGCTTCACCTTTTTCAAACATCATCTTCAGCTTGTTCAGCGGAACGCTGTACTTCTCTATCTTCCCGGAGGAGTCTGTGTTTTCACTAGCTTCAGGCTTTTCCGCTTCTCTGGGCTCTCTCAGACAGTTTTCCATTTTACCACTCTCTGTTGAGTGGCTTTTAGACTTCTTGCTGTCAACACCGGGACCCGGCAGCTGGCCAGCGGTGCCAGAAGAGGCCTGGGCGTGAGATGTGGTGCCGGCTGCTGGGCTTTGCTCCGGGTCTGAGCAAGAAGCAGGGCTGTTCCCGACTCCAAGCCCGGAGCTTGTGACCTTGTGCCCAACCTCAGCACAGCTGCTTCGGAGCGTTTCCTTCCGAGACTCCGTTCCCAGCACTGGATTCTCCCACTTCTTCTTTAGCACGCTCAGATTCCCCCTTTTAAAATGAAGGGGAAGATTTTCTGTGCTCTGCAAAGAACAGAAAGTTAATTCCAGTTATATGCCTGATGAAGCACTAAAACACTTCCTTTCTATGCGAAAGGAAGTTAAAGGCTCAGCACTGAGCTCCGCTCTCGGCTTTTTCAGACAGCTGTGAATAGTTACAACTGTGCCACATGGAGAAAGCATCCAGGATAGGAAAGGAAGGAGGGGGGAGAAAAGTCAGGAGCTAAAGCAGGAAGTGAGCAAACAGGATGGCCTTATAAGGAAAAAGGGAGTCAAGGTCTAATGAGTTAAATGACACAAAAGGCTTCAATCCACACATGGAGGAAAAGGGACCCAAATCCACGCTGCAAGGGTCTCTAGTCCTGGAACAAGCAAGCAACAGAAAACACAGCCACATGAGATGGGTGCTGTGCCAGGCATTGCAGTGTCTTCCAGCTAGTTCAGAAGACAATAATTAGTTAGGTCTTCCAAGAACCTACTGATTAGCTCGCAGAAACCCCTGCTTTGATGGTCTTTTGTATTTCTGCTATCACTTAACCAAAGCCTTTCACTTACAAGAGATCCCTCTTCAGTATTTTACACCACTCAGTGTAAGGCTTCAGCTAAGCACTGACAAGAAATTTCTTTTTGCTCCCGTTCATAACCCCCAGACTGCTTGCTGGAATTCTTCTGTATCACTCCACACATTGAAAGCTCTCAGGACACATCCACACATCCCCCAAGTGCTGCCTTACCACTGTGAGTTAGATGGTACGACGTGGAGCAGTAACACTGCTCCCATCCACATGCTTTCCAGACTAGTTTTACTTACACGGAGTTACCGCTCCCCACAGTAACAGACCAGCCCACGTTTGATTCATTCAAATCCAATACCTGCCAGCACTGCACTTTTGCTGTCTCTCCCTTACGGAGAGGGCTCTGTATCAAACTCATTGCAAGTGGAACAGGTCTGCAAGGCTTACAGGAATTAATGGGGATTAGCGGCTATATTAGGATTTAAGTCTCTCACCCTATTACTCTTCTGGTCACATTTTGAACACTGCTTTGCAAATTAACATGAATCTACCTAGGCTTCAAAAAGATCAGCTCGCTTGCTGACTGTATTTAGAAGGAAGTACTGAAGTTGTAAGGCAAATGTTGTAATATAACAGACACACTCAAAAGCGCACAGCAGGTTTCCACCTCTGCACGTGAGACCTATTGCTATGAGGTCCTGGCATTCCTTATAACAGAAGTCATTCTTGCTTGGGACTCGCCTGTCCCTGATCATAAAAGCAATGAAGAAAACTTAAGACTAGAGAGTAACTTTTAGAACACTTATTCTATCACACTTGTTTTCCAAACAGAAGAATGACTCCTCAAGCATTAAAGAGCTCAAAGAAGAACGCTCAAAGACTTACCTACATATCCTGTAAACACTGTTGGTCTTTCAAAAGGAAAATCAGAAGATCTGCTTATAAAAACAGACCTAAGTCTTACTGCCTGGCCTTCCACCAGGGTGACCCCAGAATAGTGAGCACAATGTAGTTCACGGGGGATTCAAGGATCTAATCAGAGCCAAAAAGGATGGCTTTCCCTCACTCAGGGACATTTTGAACTTAGCAAATCACTTCCCAGAAGATCCCCATTAACAGATTCTGTAGTTATCAAAGAGATGCATGTTAGATTTCAGAGAGGCTGGCAGTTTCTTTTAAGCAGACTTTTAAATTTAGTTAAGAAAGGAAGAGGTACCACGTAACGGCCTACAGCTAAGAACAAAGAGGTTGTGGTTAGAAATGAAGACTGACAGCCAACTCGTTCTGCCTTTTGCTTAAGAGTGAACTGGTGATTCAATATATAGCTTTGGGCAAGTCACTTGATTTTCTTTCCTTTCATTCACACTGGGAAAGGGAAGGGGAATGGGTCACAGGCAGTCACTGTGTCTAAACTTTCTGTAGGACACATAGCAACAGCTTTGATATTCCCAAAATAAGCTATCACAGGAACGTTTCATGTAGGTGATCCATTTTTGATGCAGAGCATTGCTTATTGCCTAGGAAACAAATACTTACACTTCTTTTTTTCTCAGCAGTGGCTTCTTCAGCTGCTTTCTGATACCTTTGAGAAAGAGGATGGAGAAAAAAAAAAAAACAGTTTTTAACTAGGACACTGAATGCTCACGAAGACAGCTGAGATTTCATTTCCACCTAGGATTCCGTGCACTTACCAGACCTATCAAATAAAACTAAAGGCTGGAAAAATAGTGGCAAATATTATCTGAACAATGCACAGTGATCGACACATTTTACATTCAGCTCACAATAACAACATGCGTTGGTAATTTTCATTAGCTAAGCACTCTCATTCTCAAATATAGACAGTTTACCTTGGAATAGCTGTATTGTTTCTCCCACCCAGCTGTCTGCTGTGCCCCTTTGCAGGAATAACTCAGCTATTTATACAGCAGCTGCTGAACCGTAACAAATTACAGCTTGGCATACGCAGAAAATCTACATAAGTGCCAGTTTATCTTACTATGCTGGGTTGTAAACTGCACCAATTCAGCAGTTGCTTCAGGAGCAGCTGAACTATCCCAGCAGTGGAAACAGCAATCACAGTCCTCTGAAGATAAGCCTCCCTGGATCATGAATCAAAGTCCTTTAAGAAGCTATAGAAAACTCCCAGCAATCTGCACGCTGCACACAGCAATCTGCGCTCCACGCCACGGCTAGGAGCACACAGACCACACCGAGCAGCCCAAGGTGACTGCGGTTTGCTTTTGAAATGCCCAAATTAATCAGATAAGACAAATTTTGCCATTTGTAACTAGAGCTCTGTTGTTTTTGAAGAGAAGAAGAAAAGCACTGCCTTTTTTTTTTTTTTTTTTGAAGAGAACTCAACATGTTTCTGTTGTTCTTATCTGTGGAATTCTACTTTCGATACAACCGTGAATGTGTTACAGGCCATAAACAAGGCACTAATGTTATAATAGTCGTCAGCTTCAGACTTTAAGTAATTGCTGGTATCAAACCAAGAACTAATGTGTATTAGGGGCTTGGTTCCTTCTAAGAAGGAAAAAAAAATACTTATGTGCAAATAAATACCTGTTCTGCAAGTCATTTCTCTTAGTGATTTTTTTTCCTGTTTTGAAAGGTGTGCTCCCACGTAAATTTCTTCTCCTGTTATGTTGGAGAGTGGACAAATTGCACCCTTGCCTATTTCTGCTCAACAAGTTGTATTTACTGTACAGACTGAAAGCTGCTAAAGGATTGTAGGTGGCTCTCTTTAATCAATACAGATGTATTAACCTGTATCTTTTCTACTACACAGCTTCCATAATTTAAACGAGACATACTGAGAAAGTAAGTTTATCATAGAAGAGAGATCAATACTGGAAGAATCAACAGAGACATGGGGATGGAAGTCCAGTACCACAGCACAAAACATAAACAAGGATTGAAGAGTTCCAGGCAGCACTCACGGTAAGTCAGCCCACCGCACTGCACTGTTTAAGTCTCTGCCTATTGCAAATCTGCATTTCTCTGACCTGGCAAAACTGATTACCTAGATACCATGGGAACTTTAGAAAGTGTTTTCACGTACAAATATTTAGGTATCAGCAATTGAGAAAGATTGTGCTCCTCACTGTTAGTGCCAGAGTTTGCAAAGCCAGTAAAGTGAGTAGGACTGTGTTTTTGCAAGGAACTGACACTGCTAATGTAGAGGGACTCCACTTGATTAAGGAATAGCAGTTTGGATTACTTCCAGTAAGCCCTTTCCAAAGGATTATCAACATTTAGCAAGATGGCCAGGTTCTGTAATCAAGTTTCAATGAGTGAATAAATCACCTTAAGAAGCGTGGTCAAGGCAAGCAGCTTCTCCCTAGGACAGAGTGCTTGAAGAGTAATAGCTATGTTTGTTTAAAGTCCACATCACAATTATCTTTCCTCTATAGCCTCCATAAAGTTTCTCCTACTCTCAAGATTTAAATAAAACCTTGGTGCACTGTTAATGCAGCCGACTGGGCTGCCCCTCTCCTATTGAAAATTCAGGCTCCAGTCTATTTCCTTAAGGAAATGCTTGTTTTTCCCAAAAACACATGTAGGCTAGTGCCACTCAGCTTTCCCAGTTTATAAAACATTACTTTATGATTTGATTGCAGCCTATCATCCATCTCTCAGAGAAAAGGGATGGGTAGCATTCCTTTTCTAAACCAGTATTGTGAGACAGCTGGAAGTGACATCTATGAGGAACGTAACTACTGTTCTATTCTCTGAAAGAGCTCTTCCTAGAGGATTACATCCATCACCAGCAGTTGACAGAACTACAGATTCTAACTGGTCTCCAGTTAACCAATAACACATTAATGCTACTTTTTAAAGTACCGCCCAGGAAATGCCACGTTAAGAGAGAAGCCGATGTAGCTCGTGACTAAGCTGTAAAAGCTCATTTCTGATGGAGTAAAAGTCTTATCAGCAATAGATGCCTGCCCTCAAAACCAAATTGTAACTCGACAGAGAACGCTGTCATTTCTGACAGCAGAAAGATTATAATTCTGATTGCTGAAACAATATAACATCAGCAGCTAAATGAAGTTCTACACAATACATATTAAGCCAGAAATTTAAATGCCTCCAGAGTGACACTGTTTTTGAGAAGCAAAGCAACTGCCAGCAAAGCAGTGCTGTTAAGGTTCCAGCTGCCAACCCCCCTACCAAACTGTGTTCAGAAGCCTCCCAACACTTACCTGGAGAACCTCTCCAAAAGAGCTGATGACTTGTTCCCGTTGACCAGAGAAAGCTCTTTTGCCGTGATTTTCAAAGACTGCGAAGTCCATTGTCTTCTGTTAAATGGGGAAGGCTCCATCTTATCACCAGGAACACCTACGCAGGAAGAAAGTACAGTGCCAGTCAGTACGAATTATGGGAGCAGGAAAGTAGTTTCACAGCGTGGTCTGACATTAAGTCACTGCTCAGGAACCTAACATACTAGTGCCACCAAGTCCTGATCATGCAGAATCTTGTCCATCAACTGACTAAAAAAAAATAAAACGACATCAGATTAAAGTTATAATTTCCTCTGCAGATGCCATTGAGATGGGGCCCTTGATAAAAACACTAGCCACAATAAAAGGGGCGAGAGATAAGCTGTAAACCAGAACCCGAGTAAGAAGCAAGCTGTGATTGAAAAGGATGCTAACGTGAAGCTCTGTATTTCCTTTACACACGTGCACACAGACAGGCTCCAGGAAACCCTAGTGTGCCCTCTCTTGTTCTGGTTTCTGAACCAAATGTGCTGGCATTTATGTAAGAAGGCTTGAGTTATGAAACCTAAGAGGATGTAATTCCTATGCAAACATTTCTCATTCACCCTGGCGGCGTTCACTCTTAATGCAGCAGCCGTTTCCTCCGTGAGCTGAAGTCAGTCTTGTGTTCACGCGGGCAGCTGTGAACCTCACGCTGCAATAGTTATCAGTTACCTAAAAGAATACTTTTGACTGCCCCGTCTTGCTGTAAACCAGAAGAGATTTTGTACAGCTTTTCACCACAGAAGCCAACAAGACAGTATCAGATTTTTACTTTTACTTAGTTTTCTTTTGTGGAGGAGGAAAGGAGGGGAGATTAATTTATAGAGTTCCTTGATAAGACAAAAATAAAGCTTGTGGGGCAACGCCTTTCCTTTTTTCCTCTTTTCTTTTATCCCTAGTCTCATGTCACACAATGCCTGCAGCAAGTGCACTAACTGATCCTACAACGCTAACAT
Organism: Oxyura jamaicensis; assembly: GCF_011077185.1. Classification (NCBI taxonomy): domain Eukaryota; kingdom Metazoa; phylum Chordata; class Aves; order Anseriformes; family Anatidae; genus Oxyura; species Oxyura jamaicensis. Next base: position 953,513 of record NC_048924.1, on the reverse strand, counting down.
CGGGCAGCCTGATCTCATTCTCATTTTTTCCATCAGTTTCTTTAACTGGTTTGTCCCGTTAGGTCACAGAACTCAAGAAGTCTGAGTACAGGTCTGCTCGACCACTGGATGCGCTTGAAGGAACACCTTAAGAGAACTTTATCCAAGTAGTCAGATGTAGGGAAGACCCATGTTTCTGAAATCCTCAGAGGCATATAAGGCAACTCCTCATAAGCGACAGACTTGGGATGCTGTAACACCTCAGTCCAAAGGAATTCAGCTGCAAGCTGAGCAGACTCTGTAAGCAGAGTCTGACTGATCTGGTGAGAATTTGGATCGGAGGAACCTGATTTCCAGTTCTGAGAGGGGAACACTGGGTCCACGAGGTGCCCGCTTGTTGCTGGAACCATAGGAACGTCTCCTGTGCTGCACCCTGCTGCTGCGCAGAGATAAAACAGGCAGCAGATGAGCACGGTGCTGTCTTGGTAGATGCAGTCAGGAAGAATGGGACTTTCTCTAACATTCCTTAATTCACCTGACGTAACAGAGGGAACGACACACCATGCCAGCACATGTTTTTTCAAGATCATCATTTAGTTCAACCTGCATATCTAAAAGCACCATCTATCACAGCAAACAAGACAAGTTACACCAAAATTGTTGGGGTGTCGAAACACTGAAACTACTTAGCGATGCTACGGTTGCAGCTTACTGCAGCTTCAGACTCATTCCCAGCAGAGGCAGTCTCTAAAACACATCCCTCTTTCAACTAGCAAGAGAAACTCAGACTGAAGAGTTACTTTTTGAAATTTATAGTTTGCAGAAAACAGCTTGCGTCACTAAATCACCCTCTTCTGTTAACCTGAGAAGTTTTGGCCAGACTAAACTAGAAAAAGGATGCTGTTCTCCAGGCTTAAAATAGTTACCAGTCCCTGCCAACTGCACGAATGATCATCCACAAAGAAAAAGGATCTAATTAGAATATGAGGAGCACTCAGCTTTCCCACTTCTATATGAGCATACTTTATGTACAAATAAATATGCATTTCTGGGATTACATGATGATTACACTACAACCGAGCCCAGTAGCCAACACTTAGCATAAAGATTTAACAAAGCCACAGAACACGCATGTGGAGAGTGTAGCTAAAATTTACTCCTGAGAAACACACCTGTTAAAAAGAAAAGCTAACCCAATTCACCTGTGTAATGCTACAGCTTAAACTTTTGTTTCATGATTTCTCTTGAGCCAAAGAAGCCCACTTTGCAGTTTCAATGGCCTTTCTCTCAGTTGAGTCAGTTTTGCACAGGAAACAGTAGCAGGGCATTCATTAGAAGCCTCCCCTGGCAGAGATAACAGCTTGCTGATTGACGTGCACCTTACACGGAAGGACAGCTTCAGGAAAATACTGAGAAAACACAATCTAGTTAAATTGTGCAGAAAATACTGCTGATTCTGATGTCTAAGCATTCCACTGAAGCACTCACTGCTTATGGATACATTTTTCCTCCTTCTTGTGTCATTGTTTGGTTTCCTATTGTTCAGCTTTCCATTTTCTCCATTACAGCCACAGGTGCATTAAGACAATTAGGAGCGTTTTGGCAAAATCCCTTCCTAGAGGCAGCAGCTACTGTTGGGTCATTCAAACGGTAAGTTAAGAAGCACACTTGGAGTCTCAGACACAATTCACGACAACAAGCAGAACGCCAAGATACCCAGAAACTCGCGCTCCCACATTTTTAATGCCATTCCACATTCTTAGCCCTTTCCCGCACGCTTACGGCTTCAACTCACTTGAGCTTTTTTTGTGCTGCTTTTGCTGCTCACTCTCAATACTTTTCCCAGGTCATTCCAGGAAATAGCCCTTTACTTATGTATTAAATTTTAAACAAGATTGTGAGCACAATGCAGGTTACGTTTAAAATGGCATCGAGTCCAAAGGGGATAGAGAAGGGGAAAAGGAACCTGCGAGACAGTAGGGAAGGAAAGGACCACGACTTAACCACCGTAACGCACCCGACCCGGCTCCGCTAACCCTACCTCGAAGCCTCGCAGCAGGATAAAACCACATAAAGCCCCATAAAGCAGGATAAAACCCCATAAAGTCCTTCAAGAAGAACTGCCGGTTAACGAAGGCCCCAGAGGGGCTCCTTACAGGTGGCTGCGGCGCAGGGCACCTGCCCAAGCAGCTCGCGGGCTGCTCCCCAGCAGCACGACCCCACTGCCTCCCGCCCCACCCGGTACCGAGCCGGCCGTGCCCTGCTCACCGGCAGCCCCGGGAGGGGAAGCCCGGAGGGGCACTATAACGGGCACCGGGCGCTGGCACGGCCCCTCACAGATCGCTCCTCATCGCCGGGCTCCGGAACTGGACGGGGGATCCCGGCACCGGTTCCGCACCACGTCCCGGTCGCCGGTCCCCGGTCCCGGTCTTGAGACCCAGTCCCCGGGCCCGGGTCCCGGTCCCCATCCCGCGTCGGTCCCCCTGTCCCGGTCCCCCTGTCCCGGTCCCCCTGTCCCGGTTCCCATCCCCGTGTCCCGGTCCCCGTGTCCCCCTTTCGCACCTGTCGCAACGGCAGCACCGACTGCGCCCCCCCCCGCCCGCGGCGGCACCGGGAGCCGCATTGACCACGCCCAGACCACGCCCCCCTTGACCACGCCCCCACACCGGGGCACGCCCCCAGCACGCTCGGCCGGGGTCTTCCCCGGCGCATGCGCAGCGCTCCGCCGTGGGGGCTTCCGTGCGCTTGCGCCTTGCTGCCTTCTGCAGGGGGGTGCAGAGGGGAGGGGCGGGGTACTCGGCCCTTACAGTCTCCTTACGGCCCTCACGGCCCATCATCATAGAATCATTGCACATCCCAAGTTGGAAGGGACCCATAAGGATTATCGAGTCCAACTCTTTGTGGTCCCCTCACGGTCTCCTCATGGGTCCCTCCTGGTCCCTCCTGGTCTCATGGTCCCCTCATGGCTCTTTGTAGTCCCTTCATGGTGCCTTATGGGTCCCCTCATGGTTCCCTGTGGTTCCCCCGTGGCCTCTCATAGTTCCCTCATGGCTCCTCGTGGTCCCTTATGGCCCTTCATGGATCCTCGGAGTCCTTCATGGCCCCTCACAGTCCCCACATGTCCCCCTCATGGCCCCTCATGGGCACCTCATGTCTCCCTCATGGCCCCTTGTGGTCCCCTCATGTCTCCCTCATGGCCCCTTGTGGTCCCCTCGTGGCCCGGCCGCTCTCCACACAGAGTTATGCTGGCAATGGGTGCACGCAGCCCGCAGTGCCTCAAAGCCAGCTCGCGGCCCCCAGTCTCAGCCCACTGAGTGAGGGTGGAACCAAGGTCTCGGAGCTGTGGCTGGTTGTGTCCTTCAAACACGCCCCGATCTTGATGGCTTGCAGGTCCCTGAGAGGGGCTAGGCCGTAAGAATAAAGCTGTGTGCTGAGAGGAAGGCATTCCCCTGCTAGGTGTTGGGGTCCCCCCACTGCCTGGGTTTGTTTAAAAACAAAAAAATGAGGTTTTCGGCAGCCAAACGAGATAACCTGCATTCTTGAGATACTGGGAAGTTTATGTGTCTTCATTAGCATGACACGAGTGTTCGCTCTGCAGCCAGCACCACAGCTCCTCAAGATGTTTATCTGAGCAACATACTTTGAGGAATAGCTGTAGGTGCTTTTCTTTTCGTTTCCTTGTTGTTCTCCATAACATGTAAAGTACCAGATTCCTGAGGTAAAAAATAATGTAATTAGTGCTATAACCCAGCCTTACCACCGCTTCAGTTAATTGGACCAGGAGTTTAACGTGGCCTTTATCATAGCTGCAACTCGCCTCTGCTTTGAGCTGTCCCCAATTCTCAGCCTTCTCGTTCTGTGCTTTTGGACCTGCTCGTAAGTCTTCACCAGATGCCATGGCCATTAAGGCAGGAAGTGATTAGTTAATGTTACTATTATTTTTTACAGTAATCTCAGCATTGACACGTGAAATTTATTCATCCCAGTAAAAAAGCCTGAATTATGGCCCAGAAAATACATACACCTTATAAATTACAGACCTCATAGCCTGAATAAACAGCATATGGATCTGTGTACTGGAGGCTCGGAGGCATGTCCAGGTGGAGCAGATGTGCCACTTATTAGAGCACGTCAGATAAACTTGCATGTGCTGCTATTAAAGGCATGACTTGTACAGGAAATTGCATGTTTATTTAGGTTATGTGAGCAGGACGCTTCAAGCTTCATTCAGTTGCCTAAGCAGAAGTGCCTGCTGCTGTTTCAGACGCACGAGACATCTGCGCAGGGCTGGCTGGCGTGACACGGGACCACTGGAGGCATGCCCCCCTCCGGACCAGCTTCACCCCTCTTTTGGCTGATGGGAACACCATCGAGTATCTCAAATGACACCAGATGCCAACGTTTAGGCACCCACAGCAAGAGGTTCCCACTTTACCAACGTACAGCCTCATCCGCAGAAATGTTCCAGTGGTTTATTTTGACTCAGGGTGATAAAGAAAGTGGCGTTATTTCAGTAGACTTCGAGATTTTTCAAAGTGAGAAATCGCCACCCTTCCCTATGAATATATACTTAGAAAATGATCATTTTAAGAGCTACATATACATAGTGGAGCAATTCTTTGGCAGTGTCGTGAATACAAAGCATACTGTGGTAGGATCTGTAAGTTTAATTATCCAGTTATCAAGGATATCAAGTGATGCATGTCACTACGACAGCTCACACATTGCTGATCAAAATCAGTGACAAATAATGATAACGAAAATCAGTCAAGCTGCACATCAAAGTTTAAAGCCTGACCCTCGGTGCCTGTGCCACATGTGCAGCTTCCTCTCTCCAGCGGTTTCTGGCGCTGCTGGTTTCAGCAGAGCCGCATGTGGCAAAGGGATCTGCCTGCGCAGAGCTGCTTGTAGGATTAGTGAGCGTCTAAATGAGGCCACGCTGTAACATGAGGCGCTGCGCGCTGCAGCGAGGACGGGCTGAGAGGCAGATGAGTGCAGCAGTTAGAAGATACCATGTTGACTTAATTAACTGTGAGGTTTTCAGGATTTAATTTAGAAGGTTAAAAACATCCTCCTGGGGCAGAGCAATGACACCTCTAGCCCAATATCCTGTCTCCAGTGGTGGCAACAGGAGATGCCGTTTGGGCAAGCACGTGAGCCCGGGTCCTTGCTTTCCTCCACAGCACACCGAATGGGTTAGAGAGGCTGAAGGGTGCGTCCCTGCCCTTTTGGCAGCACTTTGTGGACCTGTTGCTCCTGAGTTTATGCAGACTCTTTTAAACTTGTTGGTAGCGTCTCCAGTTTTCTGTAACAGCAGGTTCCAGACTTCTGTCAAAAAGTACTTTCTTCTTTCAGTTGATCTTACAGTTCCAAGGTGTGCCTCTTTATTCTTTTGTATGGGGATTTGGTGAATGCAAAGTCTTTATTCGCTTCTTCTCCTGCCTTCAGAACCTTGCAGACCTCAGTGTGATCCCTCTAAGCCTTTTCTCTAAACTGAAGAGTGAGTCCCAAACTTTTTGGTAGCTTCTTATGAAGGCAGATGGTCCCAGCCCTCCTCTAGCCCCTCTGTAACTCCATCATGTTCTTGAACTGAGGATTTCTGTAACAACAAAACGAGGGCTTTGGCCTCACCTTGGTATTCTTGCAAACAGCCAACATTCAGCTGGCTTTTTTGGCTGCTGTTGCGTCCTGAGCCAGTGGTTTCAGAGAACTGGCAATGGCAATGATGGGATCTCCTTCCTGAGCTGCAGCTGAGAGCTCTGAGCTCATTGATTTAGAATGATTAAAGTGGGTTTTGGTGTTGATTTGGTAAGAAATTGTTGAGAATTGCAGGCAGAAAGGGTGAGGAGTCAATAGGATATGAACAACCTGCTCCGGGAAATAATCTCAGGTGTAATTATTAACATGTTCATGGCACTTGTTGCTTTCCACAGCCAGCATCGTTTCTAGTGTTACTCTTAGAGCAGCAGAACTCCGTTCCATTAGTAGATTTATACCAGAGAGGAGAGTCCAAAGAAACATTTTTTTTGTCTATTCAGTCCTCCCTTTTTGATATTTCATCTAAGGGTCTATCTCTTGGCGCAGCAGCGCTTCCTGAGGGAGGCTGCGTTCTCTGATTTCTCTGATTGTTGGGGCTGCCGAGCTTCCCACAGAAGAGGCCCAGCACCAGCAGAGAGGGTAAGGCAGCTCCTGAAGAAACACTTGGGGGTATGGAAGGTGCTTGAACACCCACATGGCTTTTTTTTTTCTTTTTTTTCTTTTTATTTTTTTACATCTCCACCCAAGCAGTGAACTTCATGTGACCCCTCCCAGCAGCACCACTGGTTTGTTTAATCAGTGATTAAACTGGCATTTTACTTCGCTTCCAGACATACTCTATCAGTCCTTACGTGCCATCCCCCAGCCCCCCACATTTTTTTTAATAACACCAAGGCAATAGAAAAATGCATCATTAAAGTAGCGTGGCATAACTCTTCTCAGGAGACCTGACATCTCTGTGATGTGGTATTAGATGTGGTGATTGTGGGGCTGAAGAGCTTCAGGCTGTACAGAAAGCCAGAAGATGTGAGCTACTATCTCTTAAATACGTTCCAGCACAAGTGCCCCCGTTGGCTCCTGGAGGCCTTGCCAAGCTCTCATTCAAGCAGACGGTTTAGGGCTCCAGGCTGGCTTCTTTCAGTAGCACGTGTGTCACCTCAGCAAAGGAGAAAACAACCCCACACCTAGGTATTAACTCTGCAAGTAAAGTATGATAAAAAATAATGTGCTGGTATCCTACAAGGGCACTGCAAGTTGTTTTTTTTTTTTGCCTTTTTAAAAATTCCATATTTAATATGTATGTATTAAAAGAAATATTTCTTGTTTTCTAACCATCAGTGAATGCACAGTCAGGTACCCATTAATAATTCCACGAGCTCTTTCCTGAGTGGCAGCAGCCAACCTAGACCCCACGTTGTATAATGACAGTTAGGTTTGCTTTCCCCGCCATCTGTGGATTCATTTGTGTTTCGTTTTGCATGCAGCAGTACCCACAGGACAGCCCGATCTCTTCCCCCAGTGTGTCCCAAGGCCTTTTTTTTGTCTGCAAGTAACTTTAACCACGCAACTGCTTACCGTGAGCGCTTTCATTCTCAGACACTCACAGTCGCTTCTTTCTCTTCAGTTACAGAATTCATTCTCACTTCTGGGGACTGAGAAAGACACTGGATCTGTGTGATGAACAGTCGTGGATTTCTTCCCTTTTGTTCACCTTTCAGATTATTGCAAAGGCAGAAATGGAAGGGACAAATGGATTCCCTGCAGGTTGGATATTCTCTGGGGGACGCAGCCAGAACTGCCGAGCTGTTCTCGTAGCCCCCTTCCCTGGCAGCTCGTGGCTGTCCTTGGCATCAGTGCTTGGAGCTCAAGCCTTTGAAGCTTGCAAATGTGGGCTCCTATCCGAGAGGCTCTACTAAGCAGTTCTCTAACAAGCGTGTATCTCATAGTCAGTAATCTATTGATTTGTTTTTGAATCTTCCTAATGAACACTCATTAGGTGATTCTTGCTAGAAGCTCGGGAAGGATCATCCCCATTTTACAATGGGCTAAGTGAGGAACAGGAAGCTGAGATGGCTGTTGAGTAACCAGTACCAGAGCTGGGATTAAAGTTCTAGGGTTTTAGCCCTACCTTTTAGGTGTTATTTGTTGTTGTTGCTGTTGTTGTTTTCAAACCAAGAGAGGTATGCAAATAAGTAAATGCCCTCGGGAAGAAGAATTAGAGATGGAGAAAGAGAGGCAGTAAAGGAAAGGTGAAATCTGACTGTGCATCACCCCAGCTCTGCTGATGCACGATCTTCCAAAGAGCGCATCCTTGCCTTCCCCTTGACCTCTTTCCCCTTTCTAGTTACTGGTTGCTGTGCTGGGGGATTAATCTGCAGGAGAGCATTACCAAGCTAGGGCAGGCTGTGAGGCCTCTGCAGGGTCAAATACTGCTGGAGAGCGAGAAATCGGGGTGGCAGGTGGCTCCAGAATGTTCTTCTTAGACAAGACCACTGATAATGTTATTTCCCAAACAATTAACAAGAGTATGTATTCATGGGGTTGGTCCATCTTCCTTGGTGTGCACGGCAAAGTGCAGGCCTGCAGAGATAAACCAATTTTATCCATCTCCTTCCTGGAGCTTATCAGGCTTGTGAGGCCCTTTGGACTTGATTTGAAAGGCACAATCACTGACCTGGTCACAGAGGTGCTGTCACCAGCATAGCTCCTGGCAAAGCAGAATGTCTCCTGATAGAGGAGCCGATGAGTCTCGAATGCCTTTTGCTAAAGAGGGGATTTTTGGTGGAGTTAAACATTAACATTCTTCACAGCTCCCATCTGTTCAAGGTTCAAGAGGGAAGCCGTGCTGAGTCAGCCTGGCAGCTGTATTTCCTGCTCCAGCTCTCTCCTGCCGCATGATTCACTCCCTCCTCCTCTGCCAGGAAGTCTTAGCCCTGGCTGAAGCAGTGAGGAGGCAGAGGGACCCTCCAGCTATCTCGCACCGGGTTATTGGAGGTGAGCTCCTGATAACTTGATACCCTGGTGTGTTTCCTGGCTGTCCTGCAAGTAATTTTGGAGCAGCAAGGAGGGAAAGTCTTAGGTACCAAAAGAGTTGCCTAAGCTACAGAAGAATTTCCTTCAGCTCTTAGCAGTGCTGTGCTCCTGCCACACGGCACAGCACTTTTCCTTCCAGGCAGCGCTGGACAATGGGCTGTGAATGCACACTACGGCAGATTGTCCGGCCGTTCCCTGTGTATATTGCTTTTACACTTTAAATAAAAAGGTAAATCCTTTTAACCGTGACAGTTTCGAGAGAGTGGCCCATTAGCAGGGAAGGAGGGGGGGGGCAGATGAGAGGAGCTGTTTTGTTTAATATTATTGCCACAGTCTGTACGCTCCAGCACTGCCAAGTCTTTGGGCGTAGCCAGTCTGACAAGGGAAATTGATTGTTCCGTGCTGTTGCCTGGCTGCCTCTTAGAGCTGCAGCCCTGTGCTGTTTGCCTTGCGCTGAAGTGTGTTGGAATAAGACCCAGCAATTGCTGCTCATCGGCCCGGAGGCTGCCTGAGGCACCTATCGCACGCTGGTGGGGCTCGCTTCTGCCTGGAAAGCAAACCGTTCACTTCAGCATCGATGGAAGTTTGTGCAAACGCAACTGCACGATCTCTGCTGAGCTCAGACCCAGAAACAGAGCCAAGAGCCTCGCTGGCTTTGGATAAAACTTCTCTGTGGTTACATGGGATCATGTGATGGCGCAGCTGATCTTTCCAGCATTCAGTGTTCTTGCTTTAGGCCTCTCCTGCTGCTCAAAAACGCGTTTTAGAGTTCAAAACATCATCCCCTTGCTAGAGTCCTCAGTTATTGATACCACCGTGATCTTTCAGGAGTTCTTGAGGAAACTCCTGTGCCTCTGTGCTCCTGATTGTCCCAGGTTCCTGCTCAGGGTTCCAGCCCATCCACAAAGCCTTCAGCATCCTCAGCGGAGAGATTTCTAAATAGACACAGCTCCTCCCTCCAGCACAAAGGCACTCTCTATCCTCCTCGGGGCGGCATGCCACATCTGTCTGTTCCTCAAATGCTTTGGTTCTCAGAGTCGGGTGAATTAAGAGGGAAATCAGGTCTAAGCTGGACTCTCAGCCCCTTCGAGACGTGTCGACAGAGAAATGTATGCCTTGAAACAACTTGAAAAGAACTCTAGGGAGGGAGGCGAGCAGGAAAAAGTGTCAGTTGTGAGCGGCCGCCCTCTCCTGAGATCTCTCCTCCTGCAAAAAGCACGGCCCTGGCTCTTCTGTGACCCCTTTCTTCCTGCAGGGTAACGAAAGTCAGCACGCTGTAATGGCAGGCAGAAAGTCAGCTGCTCTGCCACAGGGTTAGTCCTCCGGATAGATGAAAGGAAAGTGGTTTGGTGTCCAAATGGATGTCACAGCTTTCAAGAAGAATTAAAACCAGATGTTTCCAACAGGCTTGCTGAGACCAGCCTTTTCTGACATACTTACCAAGCCACCACGGAGCGCTGTGAGTTGGGAACACCCTGCAGTCCCAAAGGCTCTGCTGCAGCTGCTGGAGGCATGCTGGCCGTCCGGAAGGACTGCTCCAAAGAGCTGGGGCAGAGACAGTGCCGCCAGCTCAGTGTTTATTCACCATTTATCAGTATTTACTCCTCGCTGATAATGGTGATGGTGGCAAGGGTGTAGTAACCAGATCAAATTTAGCACCTTTTGCCTTGGGAAAAAGCACTGGAGCCAAAAGGTGTCGTAGCTGGGCTGGCATCAGCTCTGCTTTTGGTTGGTGGCTTGTTGTGGTTAATGGAGCCCAGAACATCATCCCTGTCCCCAGGTCCGACCTCAGACAGGCTGGTGTTCAGCCTAACGGGTAGGTAGAGCTCCTGCTGTACAGGGGCCTCGTCAGAACCAGGAGGAATACATTTTATTCTTGCCTCGCATACCCGGTGTTTGTGTTCAGCTGTGATTGGGGGCTAACGACCATTCCAGTGCAGGGTAGAACTGAGGTAAATTCGTGGGAAAAGGGTAACAGAACCCTTGTCTCAGTGCAATACGGGAGACAGCAGCATTTCCAACTTTGCTGGGGAGTAACAAAAACCTCAGGACTGCTGGGTGTGCGGTTCCAGCTCACGCCCAGGGGTAATTAATCTTTTTGCCAGCACAGCCGCTCCAGGCTTCTGACTACAATAGGTATTGCTCCTTCGCATTCATCAGTCTGCCTGGTGGTTATAACATTCAACTTCTGGCCTCTTAAGGACAAATTCCTGGTGTTGTGCCCTCAGCGCTACTTCAAGGTGGAGTTTCCTCTTGTGAAATCAGCAGGCGCTGAAAATGGCCTGTTGGCTCTGGTGCATGGGAAAGGCTTTGCTCGCTGTTTTAGAGGGACGTGCCCCAGCCCTCCTCTTGCCCCTGCCCCTCCTGACTGCTGGCACGCTTATTGCTCTGGAGGAGCAGGCAAGGTGCACTTGAGATGCCACGTGCCACCGGATCACTCTCTTCACCAGGGGAGCAAATAATAAATTCAGAAGGTGCACTCAAAGCAAGCAAAAATAGAGCAGAGGAAAGCTAGGTTGCAGGAAATCCCAGTTTTTACTGGCATCTACTCATAATCAGATAATTTGACCAATAACAAAACATAAATCCCTCTCTAGTCCAGCTCTACAAAGCTGACCAAATGACTGCCTTAAAAAGGAGCTTTCTTCCATGCCCTTCATTTGTTCTCACAGTACAACATCTCATTTCAGTGTGTGCATCGATTCATTCTGCTCTGCAGCATCACGGACAGAAGGCACAATTGTTTCTGCTATGATTCCAAAATCAACTGTCGAGAGAGGGCCTTTGGGAGAAGAGTGGTGAGCCAGACAGCCGGCTCTCTGGCAGCTCTGGACAGAGTTCAAGGAAAATTGTTGGCCTTGCCATCCTCCTGTAAGTTAACAGAAGATGTTGACTAACAGGAAAGAAACTTGACTGTGGTGTAAACACAAAATTGTTTCTATTTGCCTTTCAGATAGGTATTAAAGGTTATCTGATGATAGCTTGTTCTGTTTCTTGAATTGTCACATCTGGATTGCTCCCTTAGAAGACAATTATTGTGACAAAATGAATTATTTACTAGCTCTATAGAAAGGGGCTGTTTTTCTACCCCATCTGCAGGTTTTAAGTATGTAAAAACTCTGCCAAAACTGTGTCTTGACCGATGTCTGTGGCATCAAGGATTTTCCTGGCTGGGCATGTCAATTAATTAATGAGATCTTGCAGTAGCAAGGCAGACCTAGGGCTTGGGTTCAGCAGTCCTGAGCTTCTGCGGGATGTGCAGGTATTCAGCAGGTCTGAAAATGAGCCTATTTCCTGCTACAATTTCTCTATTGCTTTGATATCACAAGGTAAAGCAATGGATACGCTAAAAATTAGTGAACAGATTCTGGAGATAAAGAGGCCTGTAAAACAGGGATAATAATTAACTGCTTCACAGGGGGGCATAAGGATTAATGAATTAATGTTTGCAAAGTCCTTTGAAGATGAAAAGTGCTAAGTCTGATTACATCTGGTGGGTGAAGCGGATAAGAATGAAGAAGAGGTTATCAGTTCCATTCTGTATCTACCAGGAACAAGGACTGGCTAAATGTCATAATAAATAACAATCTGAAGATGGTTTGCTCTCATGCTGTCCCCAGTGGTTTGCAGTCACGTAGCCCCTGGCAGAAGATAGGTTTCCACAATAGATTCTGCAGTCTGCAAATAGTCACTTTTCATTTATTCTGCTTAAAGTTATTTATTTCTTCTACCTTATTTTGCTTTTCTTTCATTCTTAGTTGTGATTCTTGGACGTGCTGGTCAGTGAAATACCTGTGGGATCTGCCAGCTGGAGCATCAATTTATAGTACAGCTTGTGCTACCCTTCTAATCTCTTCAATGGACTGTGATTACTTCACTGGCTCTAACCTAAACACCCCCAATTTGCTAGACTGTAATTGCAGGTAATAGTGTTAAGTGGGGTCTGGGCTGCCTCGCAGGGTGCGTGTCCACAGCAGTGCTGCACTGACGAGGATCTCGAGTCTTGAGTGCTGAAAACCATACCCTTCACCCAAACCAAGTCCACTGCAGAATGTATTAATTCTTTAATAGAATATTTCTTGATCACCTCAAATCCCCAAACAATCCCTGCTCCCTTAAATTCGCTGTAATAAGTTTTGTGGAGTCTGCTCTAAAGCAAAATGGTTTCAAAGTGGTTTTCCCTGGAAGGAATCCCTTCTGTGCTGCCCTGTGCTGCTGCTCCGCCGGGTCTGCGCTACACCACTGAGCTGAGGCACACGCAGGTGTGATATCTTGTGTTCGGAGCTTTCCGCAGGTGCGATTTGGCCCTTTCTCTGTCAATTGGGTGCTCTAAACGTGAATATGACGCTGCTGCAATGTGAATATTAAATGTGCAGTGCACGGAATAAAAGCTCCAGTGGGCTCAGCTGTTGTCCTTCCCATGTAGACGAACTGATATTGCGGCCTAGGTTTACAAAGACACTGGAAGTGGATTTATGCCATTTCTATATTGGCGCTGTCTGGAGGAAATCCTGTGTCCTGTGATGTTTTTCACTGGAGCCAAGGCCTCCCTCCTCTTCCCAGCGTCTTCCCTGCCCCGTTCCCAGGGGTGGAAGCCCTGGCAGCCGCCCCGGCCCCTTCCCCATCTGGGGCTGTGTTCCAGGGGCACGGCAGAGGGGCGGCCCTCTAACAAGCTGGCAAGGAACGATCCTGCTGCTGTGACCTGGCACGAATTTTCTCCTTGGGAGCCTCCTGCATCCTTAACACCTTCTCTGCTGCCCCGGGTGAATGCTGCAGATCACCCATGGGTGCGGGTACAGCAAGAAACAGGCAGGAGGTTTTGGTCTGGAGAGGAGGAGGCTGAGGGGAGACCTTATTGAACTCTATAGATACCTTAAAGGAGGCTGTAGAGAGGTGGGGGCTGGTCTATTCTCCCATGTGCCTGGTGACAGGAGAGGGGAATGGGCTAAAGTTGCGCCAGGGGAGGTTTAGGTTGGATATTAGGAAGAACTTCTTTGCTGAAAGGGTTGTGAGGCACTGGAATGGGCTGCCCAGGGAAGTGGCTGAGTCACCATCCCTGGAGGTCTTTAAAATACATTTAGATGTAGAGCTTAGGGATATGGTTTAGTGGAGGACTTGTGTTAGGTCAGAGGTTGGACTGGGTGATCTTGGAGGTCTCTCCCAACCTAGACGATTCTGTGATTGTTTGCTCCCAGTCCCTGAAAGGCAGCTGTGGGGAGCTGGGGGGTGGCCTCTTCTTGCAAATAATTAATGACAGGACAAGAAGGCACGGCCCCAAGTTGTGCCAGGGAAGGTTTAGGTTGGAAATGAGGAGAAATTCCTTCTCAGAGTAGTGAGGCATTGGGACGGGCTGCCCAGGGAGGTGGTGGAGTCAGCGTCCCTGGGGGTGTTGAAGGAGAGGTTGGACGTGGTGCTTGGGGACGTGGTTCGGTGGTGCTGGATCGGTTGGACAGGATGAATTCGCCTTTCCACCACCACCGACTCCCTCAGGAACCCCCACGGCTCTGACGGAGGTGCAGGGGGAGCCTCGCCGGCTTCGTGCTGTTCAACACCGCCACCTGCCGGGGGGAGGCGAAGGCACGAAAATGGGGGCCAAACCGGGGGGCGAGGGGGCTGAGAAGCACAACGCCGAGACGCAGACTCGGCCGGGACAACAATCCGGGGCCGTTTATGTCACCCCGCAGCCCTCTCCCCTCACAGCGCCCCCATTTTGTCCCCCTCCCGCCCAGCGCCCCGGCGCATCCCACTCCACCCCGCGCGGGGGGAGCCAGCGGGGTTGGCTCCCCCTAGCGGCGCGCTTGGTTCCTTCCTCCCCCCCCCCCCTTCCCCCGGGGAGCGGAATGGGCTGGCCCGGAAGCGGCGGGCCCGGAAGCGCTCGGCTGAACCCGGAAGAGGCGGCGGCGGGCGGCGGGCGGAGGGCGGCGGGAGGGGGCCGGGCCTGGCGGCGGCAGCAGCGGGCGGAGGCGGAGCCCGGGTGTCCCCGTCCCGCTGGTGCGGCCGCCGCCGGGCAGCGGGGAGCTGGGGTCCAGGGGCAGCCGGGGCACCGGGGGAGGCACGATGCTGCTCTTCGTCGAGGTGAGGCCCGGGCCCGGCCGGGCCATGTGGCGGGGAAGGGCCGCGCACGTTGCTGGGCGCCCGGCGGGGGGGGGGGGAGGGGACGGGGCTGACACAGCAAATCCGGGGGTTGGGGGGGGAGGAGGGAGGGGGAAAATAACGGGGGCTCGGGGCTCTGGAAGGTTCCGCCGGGGGCGCGGAGGCGCTGCGGTGACCTTCGGGGAGCCCCGGCCCCGCGGCCTGCCCTGAAGGTGAAGCGGCGGCGGGGAGCGGGGCCTGCGGGGAGCGGAGCGGGGCTGGGCCCGGCCTCCCTCACGGCCCCCTCACAGCCCCGCTCCCCTCACGGCCCCGGCCCTGCTCCCTTCACGGCCCCCCGGGGCTCCCTCCCAGCTCTTTTTTCCTCCGAGGCCCGGAGTGGCGGCCGCGTCCCGCCGTTAATTCTGTTAATTCCCTTCCCGCCGCTCGGAGAGCGACTGAGGGCGGCCGGGGGAGGGCTGCGGGCGAGGCGGAGCGGCCCCGAGCGGCGCGGGGCTCGGCTCCGGGCTCGGCTCCCGGCTCGGCCGCTGCGTCCCCGGGCGCGGAGGTCACCCGGGGCGCTGCGGCCGCGAGGCGAGCTCCGGGCCTGGTTTCGCAGCCGCTGTTCCCGGCGCTTCGCCGTCGCCTTCCCGGCGGTCTGGGGAAGCACAAAACGGCCCCGGACTCTGGAAAAGCGGCCCCGGTGTTCGCTGCGCCAACGCCGGCCGCTGCTGCTTGAAACTTTTGCAGTAAGTCTCGTCCAGAAAGCGTGCAAAGCAACCAGCTGCTGCGTTACTGGAGAAGTAACCGAGGGGAGCTGAGCGATTGGGAACGGCGTGCTCGGGCCTGCCGTGGTGGTCTTCCACGTGAATGCGTTCTGCACTTAGAATATTTAAATAAAAAGGTTTGGGAGCGCTTTTTAAGCTGATTGCCTTAGTTCCGCAGCTGGAGTTGCGCAGAGATGGCACAGGCACAGAATGACGAGTCGTAAGAATTTGGTTTTCCAGTATTTAAGTGGAAGAGGAGCTCCTCGAGCTAATCCGAGCCGCGGCCTGGTGCCGGCAGCCAGGAGCCACGAGCAGGCAGCCTCGGCTGAAGCAGAGCGTGGCGGAGAGGAGCCGAGCCTCTGAGCAGCAGGCCTGGGAGCAGGTCCTGACCTCAGCTCAGAGCCCTGGAGGGGGCTTGGGCAGCTCAAAGGGAGCTGAAGTGAGCCAGGGGCCTGCGGAGCCAGGCAGCGTGTTTGGGATTTGGTGAATCCTGCGAAAAACCCAAACGTGGCTTGTTTTAGTCGCTTTGTTTGCTCTCCTTCCTTCTCTGTCGATAGCATCGGGAGTTAACTTCTGCGATCTTCACTCAGGGAACGTCAATACTGTTTAATTTTGAGCTTCTGGGAACGATCGTGACTTTTTGAAGGTGCCTTTTCCCCGCCGGGACAGGGAACTTGAGCTCTTCACCAGGTGTTGGGAAATGCAGTAGTCGAACGCGTGAAACCCCAGCATTTACCTCCGCTTCTCTGGGACTGCCTGAAAAATACACTACAGGACGGGATTGATCTAGAAGTCCCGAAGCTTTTGGGAGGATTAGCTGATTTACTTGAGCTGTCCGTGTTATATTTGAGGCTTAACTGCCGTGTGCATGTGCTGACCGGGAATTGATTTCTTCACGGCGTGAAGGGTGGAATTCTGCCTGCCCTGAGAGTCTCTTAGCTCAGAAAACTTGCTGAGGGGAGGTAATGGTGTAAGGCTCGTTGGTTTTCGTGCGTTAATATTTGGGGTGGGTGTTGGTTTTCGCTCGCAGCCAGGGCAAGCGGGCTGTTAGCGTTTGATAACCAAGCTGCGCTAGGAGTTTTAGTGAAAGCATCATGAAAAATACAACCCCAGCTGGGGGGTTGGGTCAGTTCGGTGCGTGTTCCCAGCTCACTAGGGCCGTATCAGTAATTCACTGGAAAAAACTGAAATCTGTGCGTTTGGGACGGGCGAAACGCTGCCCGGCCTGTCGCTGGCGATGCGTTTTGGTGGGAAACCCAGGGCTGGGAGGAGCAGCGAGCCTCGCTGGCACGGTTCACCCAGGAGGGAGCGACCCAGGTGAGCGCGGCGCTGTCTCAGATCCCTTTCCCCGGGGGTGAAGGGGGCACCCCTGCCTCTGGGGTGCTCGTACCGGCTGATGAGCAACCACGCCGCGTTCAGCGCAAGGGATTCTTTTGTGATTATTTACGCGTGTTCTGAGAGTTACCTGGGATACTTGGAGTGCTAGGCTGTTACGGGATAGCCCGCAGCCAGACCAGGAGGAGTTTGGCGCGCTGCTTTTGCTCTCCTCTTGCCTCGCTTTGCAGCCTGGATCAGCTTTGGGAAGGTGACAGTAGCTGCAGCAGCACGTGTCTGCGTCCGCTGCAGGTGTGGATTTCCCTACCCGTTGCGTACCCCAGCCACGAGGCTCCTCTCTGCCAGCCCCCCATAGACTCACTGACTTATTTTTGTTTTCTCTGCTTATTTTCCCCTTCTGGAGAATGTTTAGATTCCCACGCCACAAATTTTATGAAATTCGGTTTGGTTTTTCACTTAGATCCCCTTTTGGAGAGTCAGCTTGCTCTGGGAAGTTTGTCTCAAACTTTAAGGTTTTGATTGCAGGATGATTTGAGTTCACATTAAAACAAAATCCTTTAGGAAAAAGGGAGTTTTCACTTTTCTTGGCTTCTTTGAGTCTGTGACACCCAATTCAGACTGGCACAATCAGGAAAATTATCTTTGCCATCTTGTCAAGACGAGACAGAAGCTTTGATAGTCAATTTGGAGGAATTTCTGGAGGAGAATCTTTGATCCACGTTGGCTCAAAGTAATGTAAACCAGAGCGAGGCTCAGCCGGGGAGGACAGCTTGGTCAGCTCACGGATACCAGCGCGTGTTCCTAACCTTTGTATCTCTGTAAAGCTTTAACCTCACCATGAAAGTTCCCGACAGCAGCTGGGAGGATTGTTCCGCAGCCAATCAAGCGGCCTCGGTGTTTGCTAACCTCAGTTAAATACGCAAGAATCGGGGTTTTGGCCTTCCCTGCAGAAGAGCCCCTTGCCAGAGCAGAGCGGCGCCGCTCCTGGAGCGGAGCACGGTGGATTTCCAAAAAGCTTATGTAAATCAGGGACTTTTTATCTCCTCGGAGCCCACGGTGACTTGCTGTTAAGCTGCATGACATCAGGGCTGGGCCTTGCAGAGTTGCATTAAGCATGATTAAATGTTTCTAGAACAAAGAGGAAGTAGCCCACGCTGTGTTTCAGGTGTGTATTTCAGATGCTGTATTAATAGGTCCCCTCGGTTCTTTATCAGCCCGAGTCTCTTCCGCTTCTTGCAACTTTTCACTTGAACCTGCGATCTCTGAAATTCCACGTCAACGTGTGTGACTGTCGGTACTTGCTCAAGCGAGTAACGTCATCCTCTCTTCTCAGAAGGTTGGTTTTTAATTCGGATTTGCTTTGGGGACGTAGTAATCTCCCTCGAACGTTTCAGTTTCACTTCGTTGTACGTAAGCCTTCCAGCTCCTTCCATCTCGGCCTCAGTACCGACCTGTGAGGCACAAGATAGCGAGGCAGCGCTGAGTTTTATAAAATAAAGGCTCACCTGCTGGATGTGTCTTCTCTTCCTTTCCCTGTGATGAGAAGTAAATCCCGGGAAATGGGATCTGGTGGCTTTCTTAAGCAGGTGCTCGTGCTGACACGTGTGCCGCATCGCAGGAGCGACCAGCGCTGGTTTGTGGGTACAACACGTAACCGGGCCTTTCTTCTAACTTCTTGGTGGAGAGGAACTGCACTGAAAAATAAGAAGGGAAATGTGCGTGTCCTCTCACACCGAACTGCTGCTGGTTCTTCTTTCTGTTCCCAGCTGTATTCTGCTGGCATTCATGAAACAGGGTGAAAACTCCGTCACGGTGTGGTTGGAATTCATTGTGCCTCGGAGATTCTGAGTGCCAGAAAAGGCCACTCAAGTGGTGTCATCTGTGTTTTGCCCTCTGTCATGACTGTCATGAACTTCTCTGGGGTTTGGAGGCTTTTTGTTGCTGGATTTGGGCTTGTCCTTGTAGAAAATAGCTTTGGAACTAGGTGTGACCTTGGCAGAGAAATTATCTATGGAGCTATTGCAACTGCTTCCTTATCCTTCTGCTTTAGGCTTGAGGCCTGCTAGCCGCCACTCCTTGATTTCAGGCTCCAGCAGACTGGACTCTGAAATACCAAACTTCCTTGTTTGTGAATTTTGAGATAGGAGCAGGAATTAGTGGCTCCTGCCTCGTGGATTCAAGCAAACGTTGTGAAGGAAGTGGGCTCTCGCTTGGGGTCTGAAGGAAGCTGCTGGGAAGAGGTGGTGTTAGCTGCTTGGAGGGAGTCGGGGGCGCGTGGAAGGAGAATTCTTGCAAAAGCCTCGTTTTCTTCTCTGGGGGGCAGGAGTTGGTTTTATCACGGCAGAGTGAAAGCCATTACAGCGCTTATTTTCTGCGCCGATGCTGGATTATCGGGCTCCTTACCCAAATGCCTTCGAGCTTCTGAGCAGCTCTCAGGGGCTTTGGCAGGCGCAATCTTTTGCTGTAGAGGTAAGGAGGTTCACCTGGGCTTGGTGACAGGCTGGAGTCCAGCGCTTTCTCGTGTCGGTCTCACTGTTGACCCTCTTAGCTGTGGTCCTTGTTGCCCAGTCTTAAAGTTGGACGGTCCTGTTCCCCCCCCCAGCAGGCTGTGATGGTGCAGATATTTATCTTGGCGCTTCGAAAGCGTTTATCTCCTTGACTACAAGCTTAGGAGAGTTGTTAGCACGCGTTTCCCCCATCCCTGGAGGTGTTCAAGGCAAGGTTGGATGGGGCTGTGAGCAGTCTGGGTCTGCAGGGTTTGGATGGTCTTTAAGGATCCTTCCAGCCGAAACCATTCCGTGTGTGTAAGGTGTAGGTGAAGTCCTGGGGAAATCAGGGAACGCTTGTGCAATCTCACGAGGGCTCCTGCGGGAGCGTGGGCGATGCTTGGTTAGGGTGGATGTCACTCATTAAATTTAGTAACTCATTGGTTTCTTCACCTTGGAACGTAGTGGGTTTTGTTGTTTGCTTTTTAAGCTTCCCTTCTAGGAAGGGGTCTGGAGGAGGGAAAACTTCGCTTTCTGGTGAAAGGGGGAGTGGCGGATTATGAGAGTCAAGTCTTAAAAGCTCGTGAGTTACCAGAGCCCTTCACAGCGAGCCGCTTCCTCTACTGACGGTGTCAGATGTCGCAGGTTGGCAGAAATAAAATACGTGGAAAATAGGTAGGAGTTTCCCACTTTGGTTAATGAAAAATTACAGAGGTGCTTAATAGCCAGTCAGGGACTTGAGATGTGGATCTGTATCGGAAATCACTAAGTTCGCCCGTGTCATCTGGCTTGCCTCCCAGAGCATCTCTGGGTTGTTTTTCCTAACAGAAGCATTCTGCTCTCTTCAGCAGGTAACATCGAAAGGTGCTGGCTTAAACCCCAACGCAAAAGTGTGGCAAGAAGTACCCCAAGGGAGCGGTGAGGCTGTGCCGCCAACAAATGGCGCGGAGCACTCGTGGCAAGACACAGCAGCTGCTCAGGGGACTCATCCCGAGGGTGAGATGTCACAGGGCTGTGCTAAAGCTCTGGCCACGATACGTCCTCTGCTGTTAGCGCCGAGCGGAGGAGTTCAGCAAGGAAAAAGCTCGCGCTCTTGTCGTTATGGTTCTTAGTGCTGATGTAGCAACAAGCATGAAACAGATGTGGCAAAGCAGTAGACAGGAAAAACAATTGGTTACAGATCAGAGGTTGGGGCACTCAGGTTTTGTTCAGGAGTTCAAGAAGGAATCCAGAGCTCTGCTAGGACGGAATGCTTCGCCAAGGGTACCAGCGTTAAGGGGCCCGGTGATGACTAAGTAACGCGCTAAGAGGGGATCTTGACCCAGTGAACACGAAAGTAAGTTCTGAGGGCCACTTACAGTCCTGGTAGATCACCAAGGTGTGCTGAAAGCTGGTGCACAGTAGCAGTTGTACTGGAGTAGATACTGCAAAGCAGTCTTACAAAGTTTTTAGGAACTTTAAGGATATTAAACGCGAGGCAGAAAGCCTGTATTTAAAATCATCCCCACTTCTGGGGATCTTGCAATTTCACGATCCTGTTATTTACTTAGCCCGGAGACCCTAGTGCAAACTAGATCTTTCTGAAAATGGAGAGGTAGAAAGTGCTGTCCTGCCCACAGTGGACATTGAAGGTCTAAGCCTTTCGGGTGCAGCCTTGAGTATTTGAATGTCGGCATTTTCAAATAGAAGTAGGCTCAACCTTATAGTAGGTCTCCTGATGATGCTATTTTCTTTTACCAGGTAACATAGAGATTTCAGAGGATAGCTGCAAGCAATATGAAGTGATGTATTCCACGCCTTGTGAAGCTACAAGAAATGGCACAGGAGTTGATGAAGCGGCTGCAAATGGGATTGTCTTAGCAACTGAAGATCTTGGATACCAAATCTATGAAGTGTCCGGTGAGTATTCAAGTAAGAATCTGTAATCTTATGATGTCTGCTGCACTTAGAAATTTGGAATAGAAGCTTAGACATTTTTGAGGAGATCCAAGGCTGCTATCATGCTTGGCAAGCAGGTTAAGCCCATGGGTTCCAAATCATTTTGACAGGAATGATACCTTATTATCCAGGATTCATACGTCTGTTGTACAATGAAATGGGTTCTTGCGTTGTATTCTTAATGTGAAACTGAGATCTGATGGTGAATGTGATAAATTTCAGGTGAAGGCAGCTCCGCTGTGTCCACAGAAGACATTAGAGAATGCTTGAGAAAACAACTTGAATTCTGCTTCTCACGGTACAGTTGATGAACCCTTTGTTAAAATATTTAGCAAATATTTCCTTTTTTTGGCTTGATAACGTGTTACCATAAAAATGTTAACTGTGAGTGGAAGGAGTTGCTCACAATATGAAGCAAGATTTGCTGGAATCCTTGAGAATCCCAGTGGCGTGTTTTAGTCCTGTCCACGCGTCCCTGTCATCTAATGAGAGTCCAGCCTGACTGAGTGTTGCCAGAAGAGATGTCTGCAGAAAGGATTAAGACAAAGTGACATGCAGAACACTGTAATTTTCATCTTTTTTTAAGTTATCTTATTATTCTTTCTGTTCATCTGCATGAAATTCTTCCAGGAGCAAAAATCTGAGTATGTTTTGTTTGAGTAGCTGTGAACAGCATTGGTAAATACTTAAGCCTGTGGTTATCCTCTTGTTTTTAGGCTTCTCTAAGTAAAGTTTGGGATTTTTGTGAAGTAGTGAATGTATGTCTTTTCAGTGAGAATCTTTCCAAGGACCTCTACTTGATGTCTCAAATGGACAGCGATCAGTTTGTTCCAATATGGACAATTGCTAACATGGAAGGTATTAAGAAGCTGACAACTGATATGGACCTTATTCTTGAAGTTTTGCGATGTAAGTTTGCTTGTTTGGTGTCTATATTAGTAAAACAAAGAATCCATCCTTACTTTAAATAAAAAATGGACTAGTCTCTTGGCTGATTGTGGCATATTCTTCGGATAGATAGTGAAGAGAACCTAGCAAAGAACGTATAGAAGTGGCTGTTCCAGGCTCCTGAGTTCTAGCTATGCTTTATCCTGAACTTCTAAGTCTGTTGCAGTTAGAGACCAGTCTAGGATATTGTTAACAATGAAAGTGTTTTTTGGGGGGAAGTAAGCCTGCTCTTCTATTCACTGTGAAAAATACCAATTACTATAAGTAATTAAGTCTAGTACTGCTGAGATTTTACTTTGCTACGTACAATGTTCAGTATTAAGCCAATCTTTATATTTGGTTTTAGCTTCTCCTATGGTACAAGTGGATGAGACAGGAGAGAAAGTAAGACCAAACCACAAACGATGTATCATCATTCTCCGTGAGATCCCTGAAACGACACCCATAGAGGTAAGAATTATAAGGAAACAAAAGCCCGTTGATGTTTTTGGAAGGGGTCTTCAGCAATGCTTCAAACCTCAACAGGAAGTGTTGCTTAGAAGGTCAACTGGTATTTAATTAAACTCTGATGCTTTCCTTTAAACCAGTAAGTACTTTTCTCTGCCTGCATGCGCTGTTGAAAAAGCCAAACAATAACAAAAAATAGTTGCTGTTGCACCTCCCTATTACTTTCTAATATATAAAAATGCTTTTAAGAAAACTTCCACTGAAAATTGAGCTAGCTGGGCTTTTCTGGAATGAAGTTTGCACTGGTCGCTTTTTAGATCCAAAAATAAAATCAACCCAGGGCATAGTTTGGAATTCAGGCTGAATTTTTGTCACAGCGATAACTTTACTTGAAGTCAGATGGTTGTTTTGGCAGCCAGATATGTTATTAAACACACACATTTCTCATTCATTGTGGCCCAATATGAGCTGAGCTCATTATGTTCGGAGAAGGGAGGATAATAAAATTCCTACTGATATTTGGCTAATGGAATGATTTTGTTCTTTGTTTTTTAAAGTTGTAACACAGGGTATTTGTCTACTAGCATTTTTAATTAGTTCTTCTAATGCAAATGCTGAACAGCTGATTTGCCCTATGTAAAATCTGGTTGATTGTTGCAAAGCTGTCAAGTTGCCTTGGTTTAGAAATACTTCTTAGAATCACTGGTGTCTAGATGGTCTTGATCATCTGATTTTTTTTTTTTGTTACTTCTTTCATATAGAAGTATCACCAGTTCTACTCTAGTCCTGATTTTATTTTTAACCAGCTGTACCCTCTACATCTTATTGGGGGAGCTCAGCAGGCTGGGTTTGTATTATTTAGTTCATAAACTGGTAGAGGACAACTTGCTGTCCTGCAGACCTGTTGAAGGGAACCAAGGAGCATTCCTGGTCAAGAGAAACTTGCTGCTGAGGAGCTGGAGTCTGAAGTTTGGTTGCCTTACAGTTCATCTTACAGCTTAGAGCTTGAGCTACATCCCCTTAACTGCCTGACTTTTTCTCTTCCCTAGGAGGTTAAGGCTCTGTTTAAAAATGAAAACTGCCCCAAAGTAATAAGCTGTGAGTTTGCTCACAACAACAACTGGTACGTTACATTCCAGTCGGATACGGATGCCCAACAGGTAAGGCAGCCTTCGATTCTTAATGACATCTCCATTTTGTTATTGGTACTTGCCCTGCATTGCCCTGCTCAAGAGAAGCGTGTGTGTGCTGCCTGTACCTAAAAGGCTTGTTTGTTTATTTAGTGATTTCTTCACCACCCCCTTTGTTATTTTAAGAGGCTATTGGCAAATTCTAGTTAATAAGAAAAAAGCTGAGAAATTAGGGTTATAACTCTCATCTTCCTCCTGCCTCTATACTCAGCAGCCATAACTACCATCGAGTATCCTGAATTTGAAGTGTTAGTTAATTTAACAGGGCTAACAGGGAAGCATGTTGCTAGTATTTCATGTTAAATCATATAAAATCCTTCAAGCAGTATTCTCAAGTTATTCTAACGTCAATCTTTTTTTTTGTGCAGGCATTTAAATACTTAAGGGAAGAAGTGAAAACCTTTCAGGGCAAGCCAATAATGGTAAGGCTGTTTCATGTGAGATTTCAGAATAACATACTGTTTGTTGAAGTGATAGTGTGCATTTATGGGAGCGGGGAGGTAAAGAATTAACCGTGGGTTAGACAGTTCGTAACACTTGCTCTGTAGGCTATTAACTCGAATGAGGTTATGAGCAGCTTTGTAAAATTACCATTCGGTTACTGCTGGTTGTTCGCAGTGCTGCTTCCCAGGAGGTGTGAAATACATTCTCGTTTCATCTTCCCTTCTCTGCTTGCCCAAGAATCTGGGTCTGCAGAGCTCAGGAGAGGGACTCTTGCTATCATGAATCTCTGGTTTGTTAGCTGCTCTACAAATAAGGCTGAAGCCAGCTGGTTGTACTGCGAGAGCAATTGTCAAAGCTGGAGTCTGGACAATTACTGCCATAGAAAGCTGTGTTATTTTAAACTTCAGAGATTCTCTAGCTAAAGTAGCATATGTATCCTTCCTTTTAGCACATTCTAAGAATGTAATCTGCATTGATTTCTCCCAGTTCTTATTTGTAAGCAGTAACCAACCTACTTCCCCTTACATCCCTTCTGTTACAGTTTGAGTAGGCAATAAAGATTTCGTGTTCTGCTTCTCCTTTCCTCCCTTCTAATGCCTGTGATGTGAATTGATATCTTACAGGCAAGGATAAAAGCCATCAACACGTTTTTTGCTAAGAATGGTTACCGGGTAGTAGATTCCAGTGTTTATACTCAGCCAGTTCAAACACAAGCACAGTTTGCCTCACCACTGTTTATGCAGCCTGTATATAGTCCTCAGCAGTACTCTATTTACAGCATTGTGCCTCAAACATGGTCTCCAAGTCCTGCACCTTACTTTGAAACACCACTGGTGAGTAACAGTTGCTTCTTGCTGAAAACAAGGGGAGCTAGCCCAAAGCATCAGTAATAAATGGGATAACAAATCAGTGTGGGCTTTTCAGCTGCAGAGTAGACAGGTTTATTTGTCAGATTCCTCTGTTTTATGATGAATTATGCCAGGGACCTGATGAAACCTGTCAAAGACCTGTGGGTCTCTCTGTTGGCTGGCTACTGTTGTCAAAGTTTGTTGTGGAATTCCACTAGCCAGTGGCTGGTGTTACCAGAGGAGCTCTGTAGCTCTGTCAGGAACCAGAGGACTGGCGCTGAAGTAGATTTGCAGGCTGTTTATCTGGTGGGTTTTTCTCTGTAGTAGTAAGATTAAAACATATACTAGGTAAAGTAGCCCAGCATAAAAGTACACACAGACTAGATGAATAACTGCTGAAACTGATCTCGTGTATTTGCAAACGTTTTTCTTTCAAATTCAGCCACTGAGACTGTTCTGTCTGTTGCAGGCCCCCTTTCCTAACGGTGGATTTGTGAATGGCTTTAATACACCGGGATCGTATAAAACAAATGCTGCTTCTTTGAGTATAGGTCGCCCATTCCATAGAAATCGGTAAGATAGCAGTGTCAGTTGTGTGCTCTCTGAGAGTATTGATCCTGAAGTGTTCTTTGCGCTTGTACAGTGCCTCATAATGGGATTGGTTGCATGTTTTATTAAATACATGTGACATTCAACTTGATTTATACAAGAAAATAAAAATAAAGGTGGCAGCTTAAGATCCTAAAATACCAGACGTACGTGCTGGAAAGAGCAAAGGTAATTCCTGCAAAAGTCTTGGAGGAATTTCTGCAGACAAATAAATAACTTCCTCTTAAGGTAATACTTCTAATTATGTTTGTTATATGCAGATTATAAACTCCTGCAGCACAAACATAAGCTTTTCCTGTTGTGTGATTAGTCGTGCAGAGAGCCATTCATCTTATGCAGCTGAGAGTTGGATGCCCTGACTGCTTACGCTAAAACTGCTTGCTGCTGAGTCTGTTACTTGTAATTTATTTGCTTTATCCCCATCTTTCCTGATAACTGTACGCACTCAGCTCAGATATAAACATTGGGGTGGAGGAAACAGCTTTGTATTTGCTGGAACAGTACTCTGTAAATACAATAGGGTAGTAATCTGTTTGTGTGGGTGGAAATTGTTTTATTTGCAAGCTCTTTTACTGTATTCAGCGTGAGGGCTGGTAGCACGGGGATTGTTTTGTATACTGTTTAAGAAATGGGTTGACAACTGCCAGTTCCATAAGTGTTTTTGTGATGCAGTTAAGGTTTGTGGCAGCTGGTAGAGGATGAACTTGGAAATTTGGTCTGTGGTGACTCAGCGGTGTCTTAATACAGGCTCTGAGGCTGGTAGTACGACTCTACTTAGGAGAAGAGGCAGCTGATTCTGTTACAGCTGTGCAGCTTCCAACTAAGATACTCTTCAAGTTGATTTTTTTTGACTTAAACTGTGTCCAGACTTAAAAAAACTTGTAGAGCTCTTCACGTATATGGATCATCTCAGAAGTGTGGATGCTGAATATGTACAAAAGTAGTATGTGCCTGACGAGTAACATCTTGCCATGCCCACACGTTCACTGCCTTCTTGTAGATCACATCTGTTTAAAACTTAAAAAGCTTTAGGTTTTTAAAACTCATTGGGTTATTTTTAAGACTTTCATTTGTAAAACTTCAGTTATTGGGAAGTTACGGCTTCAGGGTCAAGCACATACAGGTTCTGCTGGTCTGTCTTGGTTGCCTTTATCTTTCCTATTAATCTTGCTCAACTGTTGTGCTCCTACCAAGCTCTGCTCTTGCAGTAATAAATCTTCATGTTCTAGAAGCAGACAGGAATTATGCTTCATCAGGACTCCTCTGCAGGCAGGGGACTGCCATAGTAACAGCGATGCACAGCCCTGAAGGTCTGGCCCAGTGATGATCAAGTATCGCGCTAAGAGAGAACAGGTCCAACAGTCGGTTGTCTGGGCAGCCTGCACTTCATGCTTTTCCTCCTTTTTGCTCTTTGCCATCATCTCTCTTTCTCTCTCCTCTTTTTTTCCTTCTTATCTTTCCTTGTCTTTTCTGCTTTGCTCTTCTGCCCAGATAAGATTGTGGCCTTCTCAATGACGGGTAAGATTATGAGATCTGAGGGCTGAACGAAGACCTGAGAACCCTTCCCATTTTAAGAGCGAGCTGAACAAAGTGGGAGAATTTAGTTGGCTTACCTCCTCTTCCCTCTGCTTGTTGCTGATAGAAAACTTGCCCTTATTGGGGCCTAGAAACTGGTTCTTACTGCTGCTTAAAGGTGCCAAGTATAAATTAGTCTTTGTTCAGTGTATTCTCTCTGGAACTGCAGAAGAGTTCATTCAGAGACGCTTGTTCAGCTGCTGCTTTTAGGTTTCTGCCCTGGCTCATTAAGCTTCATTTGTTTTGCCATACAGACAGTCACAAGTTAAATATTGGATTTTTGTCTGTAGCAAAACATTTGGTTAAGCTGGTTATATTTATTTTGCCCTGATTTGTTGCAACATCCTTGTGGGAAAGGCTGGGTTTTGTGGCAAAACCTACAGTGCTACTGTTGATAATCTTATGGCCAGCCATCTCAAAGGTAATTTAAACTGTCTTTGGCAAAGCAGATGAATTTGAACGCTCAGAATTGGGATATTAGAAGGTGGGTTTTGTTCTGCTTTCTGGCAGGTCGGGGTTTTTCTGGGTAGTTCTCCGTGTAAGACCCTGAGCTTTAACGAGTAGTAACGCTGAGCATGCACAGTTCAAAGGAAATAACAGCTTTGATGCTGAATAATCAATAACTGGGTAAAAGGTTTGAGGTAGCGTAAACTGCAGGGTCAGTCCTGCGGGTGTTTGGTAATAAGAGCAGTGGGGCTGAGATCCTGGCTTTTCAAGCCCAAGGGGATGTGGGCTCGGAGCTCCCCTAGCCTTATCTGCCCTGTTTTCTTCACCCTGTCCAGTCATTGACTACTCCCAGCTTCTTGTTTCAGTTCATTTTTTTGCTCATGGTGAAGTAAGTTTTGTTCCTCAGGCTTGGCTTAGTTCTCCAGCTGACTTTCCAAAGCCCTGTGTCCATGCTGCAGGTCCGGGTTTGGGTTTTTCTGGCTCTCGTACCGCCCCTCGTTCTGTGGCCTTTGTTTTCCCTTGGTCTCTGTCAGGCAGTGATCTCCGTGTTTCCTTGTACTGGCAGTGCTCGACAGGAAGGGAGGTTGTGAGAGAACTAGAATGAAAGGAGTAGACGAAGGTAAGGAAGAACAGATCCTGTTCTTCATCAGTGTTCAGGAAAGTTCAGGAACCAAGACTTGTCTGGTGAAGTCCCAGGACGTGCTAACCTCTCCTTTCTTGTCAGCCACAAACTAGCTGTAGTTGGTGGTAGCTCTGCCCTTGTTCTTAAAACTCGGGACTGCAGAGCCTCTTGTCTGTGTGTCCTGCAGCGTGAAGCCCCACTTCCGATCGTCAAACAGCTCCGAACATGCCGGGGAGGGTCCAGCTGCTGCCAGTACCATGTCAATGGGGGACGGACCACTGAACAGAACCAACTCGAGGAATTTTGTCATGGAGCGACATAGCAGTACGTTAACTGGGCACCAAGACCAAGGTTATTCCCAGAAGGATTCTCCTACCGCACAGATAGAGCAGAATGGAGATTATGGCGTTGGCAGGGGCAGGTAAAGATCTCTGTTTACTTGCTGTGACACAACAATGCGGCTGGGACGTGGCGGCGGAGGCTGAAATGACTTTGAACCAAGGATCATCAGCCAGTAGCACAGTGTATATTTCTGTAAACAGTGACCGGGGAAAAGTGACATCTAAATACATGGAGCATGATAAATCCTTAACTGTGAGCATGAATGTTTCCTGCCTGGCTGCACGCCTGTTAGTTCTGACAAATACCTTACAGGAAGATAGTAGGGTGTCTTTATTTCAGAGTAACTGATTAGTCTCCTGAAAAAAAAACAGTTGATGAATTCAAGTCGGGGTTTTTATTGGTGTAAATAATAAGCAAATCCTCAGTTTAGGAATTTGATGCTCCTAAACATTGTAAGATCAACTGTTTGTATTCTTTTGTCTCTTAATTCACATTTAAGACGCTTAAAAACTAAGAGACCAAGGTAGAGAAGTGAGAACCCAGGTAGATAAGTTTATTTCTATGAAGTTATAGAATATTATTCTATAATATTGCAGTCTAATTGTCACTGTGCTCGTTCAGATACAATGCTTTGGGTACCTCCTCCGTGGGGAGAGAAAAAGAGAAATTGTTTCCCGGGTTGGCTGTGTTCCAGCCGTGTAAGAGCTTTGACCTCCTGAAGATGGAGAACAGCCCGGCACTGTGTCTTGGGAAACATCAGTAGGCTGCTGCGAATCCCGCTGCCACAGGGTCCCTTTTGTGCAGCTGTGTGCTTGAGCTAGATGAATGCACGCAGTGACCTGTTTTTGCCTTTACAGGAGGAACATTTTCAGAGGTCGAAGAAGACGAGAAGATGACCGGATCTCAGTAAGTTCCACTTCCTGATTGCAAGGAGTTATGTGAAGTGCAGAGCATTGGCTTTGCATTTATTGAAGGAATGGCATAGTCCTTAAATTCTTGATTGTGTTGTGGGCATTCAGTGTTTCTAGAAAACTCACCAACGCTTGCTTTCATTACTGTCAGTGCGACGTCATGTCTTTGTTAACATTTTCCTTCTCTAGAGACCTCAGCCTTCGGCAGAAACAAAGACTCCAACACCAAAGTTTGACTTGCTAGCATCAAATTTCCCACCTTTGCCTGGCAGCACAGCAAAAATACCAGGAGAGCCTGTGCTGGAGAGCAGGATGTCTGACATTGTTAAAGGAATCTGCAAAGAAAAGGTACCTGCGCATCTCTGGCATGCAAACAGAAATACGGATATGCTGTGTCTCCCTTCTCCCCTGCTGAAAGAATTGTGTTAAAGCATTCTAATGTGCAGCTTTAAGTCTGTACATCATATTAAGAGCATTTTCTGCCTTTCTGTTCTTGGATTTCCTTGGCTTCCTGAGGCATCTGTAGTTAGCTACTGTAAGCTCAGGACTGTTCTGGCATAAAGCAGGCAAGTGAGGATTGTTGGCTGTTGAAGTTTAGAGCTGATGCTCCAGAAGTAGAATTCCTATAAATGACAGCCTTTGGAAACATCCCACATCTCTTGTACTGTCATGAGGAGCAATTTAAGTGCATCTGCTATTTTTTCCATACTTTGCAACTTACTCTTTCTGTACAGGAAAGCAAAGAGTTGCTGTCCAGCTGTCCGGCTCC
The DNA here is from genome assembly GCF_011077185.1 of Oxyura jamaicensis. Lineage (NCBI taxonomy): Eukaryota > Metazoa > Chordata > Aves > Anseriformes > Anatidae > Oxyura > Oxyura jamaicensis. The sequence goes on along the minus strand of NC_048924.1, from coordinate 923,216 downwards.
TGCTCAGGAAGAACAGACGCACAGCACTGTCCAACAGCCCGTGACAAGCGCGAGTTCATCAGGTCAGAGTGAAGCTGTGGTGTTAAGGTATGCAGTTTCTTTAAACTGAGAGTATTAAAACTTGAGTGCTCTGACTAAGATTGTAGCTGGAGTCCTGCAAGGTGGCAATAATGTCTGTCCTTTCTTCTCTGTTTGTGGTAGGTGGCTTCTCTAGATGCCACTAGATGAAAATAACAAATTGTGGCAATAAAAGCTGAACCTTTCTGTTCTGCAAAAACTGCAATTGTGGCTTCAGAGATGGAAGACATCTTCTCAAACGCTGATTTCTGTGTTAGTAGTCCTAAACGTTAACTTGTTCTTGATTTAACAGCACGGTTCAGCCAGACAGCAAAACGGAAGAAGTGTCTGTTCAGAAAGATGTTACAAGCCACGCTTCTCCATCTGTGTCTGTCTGTCCTGTCAGTGCTGCAAAGCCACCAAGGACAAATACCACTTCACCTTCTACTAATGCAAGTGCAGCTCCTGCTGTGTTGATGCAGGTAAGGTCCGGAGCAGGGGCTGAGTGGACAACCTGGGGAGCTTTCACTTGGATGTAGCACCTGGGAGCTCTTTTGTGCAGTTGGCCACAGCTGGGAGTTAATCACTCCCTGTATGTGGTCTTGGAATAGTGTGGAAGAACACGGTGTGGGTATTCTGGTATGTAAACCTTGCTCTTCTCCCTTGGTCCCAAAGGAGCCACGCAAGCTAAGTTATGCTGAAGTCTGCCAGAAGCCCCCAAAGGAACCTCCTCCAGTTCCTGTTCAGCCTCTTCGGGAACTTCGCACCAACGTAGTTCCCCCTGCCAAAAATGAAGAAAATGGTACACCTGAGAAGGCTTTGGAGAAGCCTCACGACAAGGTCGAAGGTCGAATGAAGGATTATTCGGGGTTCCGAGGCAACGGGCCTCCCCGGGGAGCTGCTGGGAAAATCAGGGAACAGAGGCGCCAATTTGGACGCAGATCATCGCCTCAGGGAGCACCGCGACGTATCGGCAAGGAGCAGTATGTGCCACCTCGGTCACCAAAGTAACGCTGTCCAGCCAATTACTCTCTATTTAATTTGAGCTGTGGACTAATAAGCAGCAAAGGAGACTGTGAGAAAGAAGTATTCGTGAAGGGGAATACTGAACTGGAGTGTGGCTTGTATGGAGAAGTTGTGGAGGGTCCTAAAATTCATCTCTGAAAGTGATTTCACAAATGCTGGAGGATTCCAATCAATATAAATATAGAGATTATAATTTTTGTATTTTTGTTTTTAATTTGCAGAGGGTTTCCTGCTTGAAATCAGTTTTGGGGTTGTGAAACTAGCATTTTGACAAAGTGAGAGAATATGAATTGACAAATTAACGTGTCCCTCGGTGTAGGAGGAAAAGGATAAGAGATTATTATTTTTTTGAAAAATGAGCGTTTCTGTAAAATTAGAAGTTTTTTTTAACCTATTTAACACTTGGCTTGTAGGATGTTGCGTCTGCCATAATGGCCTTGCATTGCAGAGCACATCTGCAGCTGAGGTGCTTGGTCAGCGTGTGAGTTGAATGAGTGCAGCCAGATACTGTTGTCATCACTTAGTCACTGATGATAAAAACTGAATGTACTACTGTAGTAAACTTTGTGTTTCCAGCTTGGAGTAGAGTCTCTTGACCTTACTAGTAATTCATTCAGCAAGCTTTTTAAACTATATTTTTTACAGGAGACTGGATTGTAGATCAGAGCACATGGACAGCAAAAATTGTCTTGTATACGCACTTGGAAGGAGGCAGAAGGGAGCATGTCGGAGTTCTTCATTTGCCATTTTCCTTGCCTCCTTTTGAGGGCAACCTTATAGGGTTTTCGTTTGTTCGTTTGTTTTCTTGCTTGTTACTTTCTCTAATCTCTAACACAGACTTCTGTGGTATCTTGGTATGTTTTCCAGAGGCAGGCCCAGTGTAGGATTGATGGAGAGCTACGCAGTACGCGATGTTAGCTTCACAGGTGAGGAGCCTGGAATTCCAGCTGCAGACGTGGAATTCTCTCTTAGGGATGGGGACTGGGCACAGAGCTCTGTGCGCCCTGCCAGGCTTAAACTGAGGTCTGGTTTTGAATAGCTATTACTGACCTATCTTAGTGTTCTGTAGGGTATTGGATGCTGTATCTTAGAAATCAGGGTTTGTGTACTGGGAGCTCATTGTTTACAGCTAATACAGTAACAACTGACTTCTTTTGACTGTTCAAAGTGGAACTAAAGGTAAAGAATTAAACAAAAACCCTTGTGTTCAGAGAAGCTACTTGAAAGGTAGCATCTTGCCTAGCTTTATGCTGACTAAATTTGCAACACTATTGTGTAGTAAGTGGTTAAGTTTAAAGGTGATTACCATAATGACTGAAATAGGAAAATTCAGTGCATTAATCTGCCAAAATCAGCATGCCAGGGTTCAAAGTTCTGTATAAAGTGTTAGGGAAAAGTAGCTTCCAGCCGTAAGAATCACACCTTTTTTTTCTTTTCTTTTCTGTTTTTGTTTTTTTTTTTAGTGAATAGCAAGTGTACAAATTTAAAGTCGTAAGTTGTGAACACTGGAAAACTCAATTGTGATATATACCGTAAACATCTTAGTAATATATGCTAGTGTTGCCATTAGAATGAATGTAAGTGGCAGTTAAAATAACTGTGAAATTTTTCATTTTCTGATTTCTTAGCCAGATAACCCTTGGCGACTTCTTACTCAGTAGGCATTCTCTATCAACTGCTTTGAGAACACTCATATCTATTTTTATAAATATATATATAAAGCCAGAGTTGTCATTTCTCTAACTTATTATTCAGCTTGGCAATTGCTTTGATTTGATTCATAACACAATATAATGTATTTATGCAGTTAACTGTTCATTTCTAGGCATGTTATATATATATATATATATATACATATATTAAAAAAAAGCAAAAAACAACCAAAATCATTACTCACTTTTAGACTACCTGTACTAGGTTTGGAAGTTTTTTTTTTTTAATTTAGTAAAAATAAAAAAAATTTAAAAAATTGTTGATCACATCTACAGTTTAGGGATGCTTACAGAACCCTTCTCCGTTTATTTCAATAATGCTACGTTTGTTGGAATGATAGAGAAGTTTTAAGTGTTTTGAAATGTTAAAGTTCTGAAATGCAGTGAATTTCAGAGTTAAGTTTTAATCACTTTAAAGGCTATAAACAATTACTGCAGTCAAACTGGAAAAAAAAAAACGAGCTGTATGATAGTCACAGATGTTTAGATAGATGTGCGCTGTCATTGCGAAGTTGAATACGTTTTGGGATGCTGACAGCTGCCTTCAGCTGGTTGCTGTTTGCGAGGAAGTTCCTTGGGAAGAGGCTTTTGCAGATGTTGATCTCTGGCCTCCGTGGAAAAGGTGGCACGCTAACTGTGACCCGTGTAGGCGTCCGCTTTCAGTGCAGTGCATACGATAACCTTGTAGTGCTGAAAGAGAATTTTTTTCTTTTAACAATTGTGAAATGTAACTTGTTTCGTTTTCCTACATGTGGAAAAGGATTAACTGCAGTTCAGTCTTTCTTGAACGGTAATTGGAAAAACTTGACTGTGGAAAGGATGCTTTGTATGACCTGGGTGTGCATTTTCCAGCAGCAGAATATGGCTTTTGTACAGTGTATGCAAATAAGTCTGTAAACCTGTTGGCTTTTTCCAGCAAATTCAAACTTTTATCAAATTAGGGCACTCATAATTATTTATTTTAGACCTGTGTGCAAGGATTTAACATTAGCATTCCCCTCCTTCCCTCCCCCCTTGCAACTTATACTGTTCTTTGTTGTTTTTTTTTTTTTTTTTTAATTTGTACTTCTTTGTGTGTCGGGGGGAATAACCAAGTAAATATGAAGGCTGTGAAAACCATAGTTCTGTGTGCAAGTTCTCCTGCAGTACTTGTATTGCATGGCAAACATTTAACTCGGGCTAGCTGCTAAATTCTCATCCCTGTAACGTACTGGGGCAAGCTGTTGCGTCTCTCCCCATGAAGTTTGCCTGTTCTGACTGGGGAAAACAGGGACAAAAAGATCACTTGGGAGCCAGATTGACTGCTGGGGGCAACTCGTTGGTTTCACTTTGGTTGTATCACATCAGCAGCAGATTCGAAACTGCCCCGTGTTCAACAGCAGTGTTCAGAACGCACTTGAAATAATAAATAACAGTTCTCAGTGGTTCCTTCTTGGTAGCTTACCACATGATGTAAACACACATTTTCCTACTCTGCTGATATTAAATACCAGAAGGTGCAAATCACACGAGTTTAAATTTAATGAACTGTTGTGACTTGTTTTCAGAATTGTTGACTTTTTGTTAGCTACAGAAGTATACTTCCCCAGTTAAGTTCTTTTCCAAATTATTGTGCATGGAGAAGATTGGGCCACTCTCTTGTATTTCTGCTGGGGAGTGAAAAGAGGAGTAATTATTTGCATGTGATAGTAAAATTAAAAGTGCAAAATTTCTTTTGATTTCTAAAATTTAGTTTTATAGTATCTTACATTCCTGCTTTGTTTTTTTTTTTTTTAAAAAAAAAAAGTTAGCTTGGCACAGTATGATGGTGCAGTTTTAGCAGTAGGTTTTAAAAAAAAAATGTAACCCACTCTATTAACCAGAAGAGAAAGATGATACTGTGGCAGATCAGTAGCAAATAAGTGACTTAATCGATGCTTTACTGTAGTTAAATAGCTATGGCCTTACTACTTTGTCAATATCAGCTTAATTGTCTTGAAAATGTCCGCTATTTTTACTGTTACCCAAGTGAACGGTCACCTGGGGTAAAATATCTGGTATGTACAGATGATATTTTAAATTTGTAAAATGCGCCGTATTACAGACAATGCAACAGAAATGCACTTCGGGGGGAAATTGCTTCTGATAAGTTTTTTTGTAAATCCTTGATTACTACAGATATGCAATAGAATTTTTGTTTCTAATTTTGATATTTCCTTCTGAAACATAAGATTGTTGCCATTAATCTGAATGATTTATCATGCTCTTCTTTGTGTGTATATATTACATATAGTCTGAGCTTCCTTTAGGATGGTACATAATTTTGGTTTGGTGTAGTATTTTAGTTGGCTCTCCTCTTCCGTGCCTTTAGCATAGGCACTTCGAGAGGCTTATTGAGTCTGTTTTTAATGTACAGTTGGGAGGACTTGAAATGGAGTTAAAGCAACTTATTTCTGAAAAATCCATCTGCAAACTAACCTGTAACAACTTTAAAATTTTATATTTAAGAACCAGAGGTTTATTTTTATGGAGCTTCAGTTATGGATACAGTTTCCAGAAATGCAACTTCAACTATAAACAGACTGTGCATAAATGGTTTTTGTTCTAATTTTTATAGAATACAAAATATTCAGATAATATATTGAGCTCAAGTTACTACAGATATCATGTTCCTCCCCCATGAATCCAGCTTCCCCTTGGCATTTATCTCTCTTCAAAGTGGTAGGGCTTCAGTGAAAGGAGAAAAAAGCAACCTATCTGGCTTCTATACTTTGTCTGTTCTGGTATATATTCCTGTTGTCAACCCTGTCCAAAACAAAATTTGTGTAAAGTAGGTTCATGCTTTAAATGTTAAAATGATAATACATGTATTTGTATTTGTTTTTGACATTGCCAAGGTGCTATGGGAAATTGAAATAACAGTTAGAAAAATAAAGCTGATTTAAAAAAAAAAAAAAAAAAAAAAAAAAAAAACACCACAAAACAAAAACACCAAAACCCCAAGCTCTTGCTGGCCTGTGTCATGTTGTGATGCTGAACGCGTTCTCCTTTACTCGGGTACCTCACATATTCAGTGCCCTGCTCGTTACCCTCACCTTTATTTCATCAAATGCCCCTTACCCTCGCCTTTACTTCCCTCACCCTCCACCCTTGCCCCCTCTAAGGGACGAAGTTTGGGCCCTGGGCCAGGTTTCCCCTCACCCTCAGCTGCCTTTTCCCTCCCCCTGAGCCAGTTTCGCCTCCCCTTACCCCAAACCGCATCTTTCTGAGGTAAATTTTCCTCCAACCCCCCCCAGCTTCCCCCATAGCGCTGCGTGGGGCCGGCAGCCCCCGCTCCATCTTCACGCGTCCCTCAGGGGGCGGGCGGGGGGGGGGTCGCGGCTGTTTTTCGGCTCGGAACCGGGGCCGAGAGGACCCGGGGCGGGGGGGGTGGGCGCTGAGGGGACCGGGCCGTGCCGTGCCGCCGGGGGGCGCGGCGGCTGCGAGGTTTGGCGGCCGCTCCGTCCCTTCCTTCCCGCCCCGTCCCGCCCCGTGACGCGCAGGAGGTGCTGGCGCTCAGCATGGCGGAGGTGGCGGCCGCTCCCGCCGCGCCCGCGACCCGGAGCCCCCGGCGCTGAGCCGGAGCCGCACCGAGCTCGGCGGCCGGGCCTGCCGGGGGTCCCTTTCCCCTTTTCCCCCTTCCCCCCTTTTTCCCCCTTTCCCTTCCCCGTCTCCTTCTTCTCGCCATGGCCGAGCCGGCGGCCGCGGGCGTCTCCTCGCTGCCCCGCGAGGTCCGCGAGCAGCTGGCGGAGCTGGAGCTGGAGCTATCGGAAGGTGCGGGGCGGCTGTGGGGTGGGGGG